>NW_006204543.1:685988-703326 GCF_000334495.1 Tupaia belangeri chinensis | reverse complement strand
CAGGCCGTGGGGAAGAGGCCGGCGGGCAGCGCCGGGCGGAGCCGGGCTGTGGACGCCACTCGAACCGGGCAGCCGGCCACCAACCCAGCCGCACAGCCGCGGCTTCTCTAAACCCCTGCAGATGCCTCGCTCAGCCTGGCAGCTTTAACAAGCCAGACGCTACCCTGACAGGCCCGCTCCCCGCCCTGGTCTGGGCCACCCACTTGCCCCAGGGACTGCTTTCTGAGGGTGTTCTGTGGGAAAAGCGAGCCCTGCCTGCGGGTCACAGGAGTAGTTTCAGACGCTGAGTACCCGAAGTAAGGACTGGAGGTTTAAGAGACAACAGGAATGCGGAGGAGCTGAGAAATAGCTCTGAAGAGGGGTGAGTGTGTGAGTGTGTGAGCATGCATGTCTAAGTGAGTGTGAGTGCATGTCTGAGTGAGTGTGAGTGCATATCTAAGTGAGTGTGAGTGCATGTCTGAGTGAGTGCGTGTCTGAGTGTGAGTGTGTATGTCTGTGAATGTGCATGTCTGAGTGTGAGTGCATGTCTGAGTGAGTGTGAGTGTGCATGTCTGAGTGCAAGTGCATGTCTGAGTGTGTGAGCATGTGAGCGTGCATGTCTAAGTGAGTGTGAGTGTGCATGTCTGTGAGTGCATGTCTGAGTGAGTGTGCATGTGTGTGAGTGTGCATGTCTGTGAACGTGCATGTCTGAGTGAGTGTGCATGTCTGAGTGTGAGTGTGCATGTCTGAGTGTGAGTGCATATCTGAGTGAGTGTGCATGTCTGAGTGTGCATGTCTGAGTGAGTGTGCATGTGTGCGAGTGTGCGTGTCTGAGTGAGTGTGCATGTCTGAGTGTGAGTGTGCATGTCTGCATGTGAGTGCATGTCTGAGTGAGTGTGCATGTGTGTGAGTGTGCATGTCTGTGAATGTGCATGTCTGAGTGACTGTGCATGTCTGAGTGAGTGTGAGTGTGCATGTTTACGTGGAGTGTGCATGTCTGCATGTGAGTGTGTGTGCCTGAGTGTGAGTGTGCATGTCTGAGTGTGAGTGCATGTGAGTGAGTGTGCATGTGTGTGAGTGTGCGTGTCTGAGTGAGTGTGCGTGTCTGTGAATGTGCATGTCTGAGTGAGTGTACATGTTTGAGTGAGTGTGAGTGTGCATGTCTGTGTGGAGTGTGCATGTCTGCATATGAGTGTGTGTGTCTGAGTGTGAGTGTACATGTCTGAGTGAGTGTGCATGTCTGAGTGTGCATGTCTGAGTGAGTGTGCATGTCTGAGTGAGTGTGATGTGAGTGTGGTGGCAGAGAGGCGGAGTGTGAGCCTGTAGTGAGGGTGCATGAGACCTGAAATGGCAAGAGCCCCTGAAGACGGCCCGTCTGGGAGGACCCCTGGGCAGCCTCGGGGCAGTCCTGTGTGGCTGAATGAGCTGCGGGTGCGGGGAGAGGACTCAGTCCTGACATGGAAGCACCAGGGCTGCCGAGGAGCTGCCCTGGCCGTGTCCCGTGTGGCCCCTGCCCTGGCCAGCCGGGGTCCCTGACACCCCACTGCAACACAGCACCTGGTGGGCGGCCGGGCAGTGCGGCCTGGCTTGCAGTGAGGAGGGTGGGGAGCCCCCTCAGGGTGGCCTCGAGGGACGGGCAGATAAGAAATGGGTGCAAAGGCTGGCAGTCCAGAAAGGGCTCTGGAGGTGCGAGAGGAGAAGGGGCACGGGGCAGACGTCAGGAGCACCACTCGGCACTCCCCAGGCCGGCAAGACCACTCGCGTCCTCACCCGGAGGGGCTGGGAGGGCGTCTTACCTGGAGGCAGGTACTGGCAGTGGCCGGAGGAGTTCACCAGGACGTTGGTGTGGAACGTGGCATCGAACCGCTCGTCAGCGCTGGGGACAGAAAGGGCATGTAAGCCTGCTCCCCGCCCTGGTCTGGGCCACCCGCCTGCCCCAGGTCCCACCCTAACCTGGCGGGTATCTGCCCCAGTCGGGGACTCCATCCACAGGGAGCACAGTGGGTGAGAGCCGCACCCCCTGACCCCGAGCCCAGCCCCCATGAGCAGCCCAGGCCAAGTCGGTGTCTCCATCGTGAATAGCCACAATTGAGTCGGGAAGGAGCTGTGTCCACAGAGGCCCAGGCCAGGCTCTGTCACCACGCTCGGTGGCCAGGGAAGAGGCAGTGGGAAGCCAACTCCTGGATGTGCCCCACCCCCACACCTGCCCTGGCCTCCTGCAGCCAGGAGCTCCCAGTGGCTCCCTCCGCATGCAACCAGCCCCAGGCAGCCTGCCCCGGCCGGGGTCCCCTTGGCAGGAAATAGGTGCTCGAGAGGTTCGAAGGTCCGAAGACGGTTGAGACCCAACCCAGGTAGACAGGGGACGTGTCCCGGGGACAGACAAGAGAGGAAGGAAGCTGCTCTTCGAGGCCTGAGCACTGTGTGCCTGGACACACCTGGAACACTGGCCCGCACCCACAGAGACGCAGGAGGTAGCGCGTGGGTCACACGGTACGAGGAGAGTGAGAGCTGGGAAGTGGGAGTGGGAGGTCTGGCCGAGAAACACCGAGGACCAGCTCGGGGGCACGGCCACCTCTCCGAGCTCCACCAGGAGCGGCAGGGAGGACGGAGGGGGGGGACCCAGGGGGCGGGCGGGGGGCAGGGAGCAGAGAGGGGTGGAGGGGGACACCGGAGAGCAGAGATGGGCCGGCAGGGCAGGTACACGGCTGGCCCACATGGGATAGTCCGTGTCCAGAGACCTCCTGGACACACGGGCGCACATGTGCACGGGACCGGGTGGAGACTGCCAGGGCCCCGCCGTCCCAGCCCTCGCTGCTCCTCTGGCTCGTGGGACAGATAAGGAGGCGGGGCTGTGCTATCTGCCAGTCTCCTGGGGAAGACGGCAAATAAACAGGCTTAGGGGAAGAAGAGGAAGGAAGAAAAGGGATTTCCACACGAGCAGTGCCTGGGAAACCTCTGCAGAGGTCTCGGAACACATCGGGGACTCAGAGTAGGGTGGATGAAAACTCTCCGAATAAGAACAAAGGCAACTTGAAATTTCAGGGGAAAACTGCGAGGGAGTCCTGATCTGAATACAGAACAGACAAAAGTGAGTGAAGTGTGAAGGGAGGGAGGGTGGGAGCAGGGGACAGGGAGGAAGACCACGCCATCGTGGAAGGACACGCCAAGCCCACCAGGAGGGTGTGGACAGGGGACACAGGCCGGATGGAGCTGCGACTGGTCGGAACAGTGACCCTGGGTCACGAAGACCCTCCAGAGTGCAGAGCTCTAAGTCAGGCCGTCTGGAGCCCGAGGTTCTGAGGAGGTGCTTGGGGTGTCTCCGAGCCGGATCCCGGCATCTCCTCTCCCTTGTATTATGAGGTGGCCATGAAAGCCGGCCCCTCAGAGGAGCGCAGTCTCGCCCCTGTACGGCCCACCGAAGCGCCACTTCACACAGAGCACTGAGCTCTCGCAGGATGCTGTGGCTGACACGCCTTTTACATTTATTTAAGTTTAGTTATGATCATTTCTTTCAACTTGCTCTAGGACACATGAGCTCACGAGAGGGGGAAGTGGCTCGAACTGCGGTCAGCCGTGTGGGAGGCCAGCGCCCCAGCCACCATGTACCTCGCCAGCCCCAGCATGCTTTATATGATAATGCGTGTTTGCTGGAGAGGGACGGAGAGAGAGGGGAGGTAAGAAGTCGCCCTCACGGGGCACGCTCACGCTGCAGTCCCTTCTCCGTTCTCCCTCCTTCGGGGATTCTGGGCATACACATGCAACCATGCATAACCAGCTGTTTCAAGGGCCACCAGTCTAAGACTCCGACCGCGCAGTCAGCCACGTGGGCCCCAGCCGCCTTCCCCGGCTGACCTGACACTCCCCCAGCTGGGTGTGTGTCAGGACACGCCGCTGCGGACCTGCAGGGGGTGTCCTCGCCGCGGCGCAGCCACAGTAGCAACAGCACAAACCATCACAACATGATGGCCCAGGACACAGGGTTTCGCATACTCTGAGTCTGGGCTCCCTCGTATCTGGCTTTTATAGTCACGACGGAGACCACGAGTGTCTGGTGGACAGTGACGTATGGAAGGCTGTGCACCAGGAGTCTGCCGAGGCCACCTTCATGAGTCTCTCACTATTGCCATCTTAGGAAGCCCTTAGGTTTCGGTTCCTCAGAGAGCAAACAATTACACAATGCCAAAGGCCATGATTGGCTCCCCTTCAAAACCTTCCCTTCAAAACCTGGCTCTGATTGGCCACTTCCCATAGCTCTCACCGATTGGTGAGCTTAGAATCCCTCAAATTTGCATATCTGGCACCTCATGATTGGTCCACAAAAGCAACCAATCATAACCCACCTTTTACAAACCTTCATTTAACCAATCACCACCCACCAGCATGTATATGACCACAATCCCTGGCCCACAATAAACGGAGGACCCTGAAGAGTTGTAACACTGCGTGGTCTCCACTGCTCATCCCGTCTCTCACTCCTTCCCTCAGGAAACCTGCTCGACTGTCCTGCGGGCCGGGACAGTGACGCAGCTGGGAAATCCCAGTTCCCCAAGCTCTTCCTCCCAGCGCTGGGCCAACTTGACTGGAAAGCCTTGGGGTTACAAGGCCAGCAGGTGGACCGAGGCGATGCTGTTGCCACTGGCAACGGCTCGGCTGTGTGACTCGGTGGCGTGCGGGTTCCGGACATCCAGAACACAGTACTGGGATGGACGGGACCGCACCAGAGGTCGTGGTCAAAGTGCACCCAACATTTGTGACTGCAGCTTTCATGGCTCTTTCTCGTTGACACACTGATCTATAGTCAGCTGTCAGACTAAATCCCAACCGGACAGAGAAACGGAGAAGGGACTGGAGCGTGACCAAGCCCCACTGCGGGGTTCTCTCTCACCCTCTCTCCTCCTGTCTCTCGCTGGTCAGGGAGGACACCCTCTGGCAATTACAAACAAAAATGAAAACTCTGCACAGGAGCGCTGTATTCACTCTCACCCTCTCTCCTCCTGTCTCTCGCTGGTCAGGGAGGACACCCTCTGGCAATTACAAACAAAAATGTTTTAAAACTCTGCACAGGAGTGCGGAGCACTGTATTCATAACGGCCCAAGACTGTCACTCCCCGGGCATCCCATACCGGATGCAGGTCAAACACACGGGGTGTGTCCACGCTAGGGCCCACTGCTCACGTGAACCGTGTGAGCACACTCACCTCTGCTCTTTGAGTCCCACATGCAGAGACAGGGGTCCCTGCCACTGGCCAGGGGAGGGGACGAGGGCTGTGGCTAGAGGGGTCTGTGAGGAGCGTTCTATGACGGGGCTTCACTTTCGCGTCATGGATCCTGGCTGCTGTCTGGCTCAGCCATTGCCTCTGCTCTTTGCTGTTTAAATCTTTCATTAGCAAACTTTGTCAGGGGAGCCAATTTTTAGGTAGCGGATGAACTAGAATCGTAATATTTAGACCTTCCTCTGTCATGCAATACTTAGACATGTAATTTTTCACTGCCCTCGCAGGGCTCAGCCAGACCCCAAGGCAAGCGCTGTCCGTGGGTCTGGCTCCTAGAACAGAAAGCCATGGCCAAGCCAGCTTAACCGACGGGCATCGCTTTCTCACCATCAGAGCTGAGATACAACTGAGCAGACAACTGCACCTCGCTTCCCAAGGTCGTGTTCCCATCTCGAGGTGGACCAGTACCCTCCGCCCCGGGCCCAGTCACCTCCAGGGCCCTCAGCTCACCGAGAGTGAGCGTCTGGCATCAAGGTCTCGGCCCAGCCATCCCCTCCGCGATGTGTCAGGGTAGTGATTCCTGACTGCTTCTCTGAAGGCCACTGGGGGTCAGAGGAGTGCGCCCAGGGCAGTGGCCTGTCACTACAGTGGCTCGGGGAGGCAACACAGGTGCTCTCGGAGATGTGGTCCTCGGGGGGCTGAGCTGGGGCCACAGCAGCAGCTGCACTGGGCGGTGGCCTGGCCAGAGGGACACCCAGTTCTCCAGGTTTCAGAACACTCGGGTCCCGGCCAGGGGTCCAGCCCCTCTAGTGACCACAGCTTCCCCTGCTCCTCCATGCGCTGGGCTGCACTGGGCCCGGGCGAGGAGGCTGACCTTGGCCACTGCCGCCCCCCCGCCCGGCAGCCACGTGCGCCGGCACTCCATCGATCGCTGTCCCGCATATTTATTGCATGGCCTCCGGCCTGCTGACTCGCACTCCGTGTCACCAAGATCAATGGGCTCATCTGGGCAGGCTCAGGGACAGGGCGGGGCTGCTCCCTGGACCGGCCAGGCCCCATCCGCAGGAGCCAGCTGGCCTGGCCCCTAGTGCAGCTCTGTCCTCCGGGAGCACTGCTCGCTGGCCACAGCACCATCTCTGTGAGACGCCCTCAAAGTCCTGCGATCGGCTGCCTGTCATCATCCCTGCCCGCTGCGAGCGTGGCCTCTGTGGCCAGCAGTGGCTGGAAGGGGCCGGGGGACAGGAACGGAGGGCGTCAGGGCTGGGGGAAATCTGTGGAGAACGGCAGGAACCCGGGCAAACTTCTCTTCCAGAGGGAAAGCGGGAGGGATTTGGGGCGGCCAGGGGTCAGGGAGTGGGTTGCTTTGGAGTGAGGGGGACATGTGCCCTGCTTTAACTTGTGGGAAATATGCACGTGCACACACACACACACACGCACACGCGGGAGCCCCAGGAGCATGCGCACGGGGCAGCCCCGACCCAGGACGGCGAGTGAGCCGGGGTCTGGCAGCCCCAGCTGGGCAGCTGCAGGCAGGGGCTGGAGCCTCTCAGCACACCAGGGCCCCGCTGTATGATGTGGATGCACACGGCAGGCGTGCCGAACCCCAGTGGGACGTGGGAAGGGACTGTGGAGCGGTCATTCTCGCTTCTCTCTCTCTGGCAAGCGCACAAAAATTAAAAAAATAAAAAGATGGCCCTGCACAAGTAAGAACTGAGTGTGTCCGAGACGACCTCCGAGTCTTTCCTTCCCCCCCCTTTTTTTTTTTTTGGAGAGGTTTTCCCTATAGGGCGCATGCACTGGCCAGACAGACAGAGAGACAGGAAGACAGAGAGTAAGAAATCACCCCCCAGGGGGGATGGCCGCGCCACAATCCGTTCTCCTCCATTCTCCTCTCGGGATCTTGGGCACACAAGCACACGTGCCCAGCATGAGTTTAAGCCTCCGGGTCTGGGACTCGAACCACGGTCGACTACATGGGAGTCCAGGGACATAGCCATTACGCTAACTGCTGGTTCCTAAGTCTTTCCTTCTTAATGTTCATTCATGTACTTCCGTGAGCAAGAGAAACTGACAGAGGGGGAGAGAGAAGGAGGGAGAGAGGGAGGGAAGGAGGGAGGGAGAGGGAGGGAGGACCTCCACAGGGTCCTGGGACCGTGACCAAGAGACACAGACCTTTCAGCTGAGAGCCAGGAGGGTGCAGGGTGCAGGTGAGCACGCTGGCCCTCAGACACTCCTCCCTCCTCGCTGCATCTCCATGTCTTCCGCGAGCTCTCCTGCAGGCCCTGTGCATGGCCATCCCTTCTGCGGGGAGCCCTGGCCTCCCCACCGTCCAGCGCTCGGCAGTCCTGCCCCTCCTGTGGGTGAGCACCTGGCTCCTCCCTGCTGCATCCCAGGAGCACCTGAGATCTGGCACGTGGCCCCGCTCCTCCGTCTCTCTGCTCTGGGCTGACTGGACCCACACGAGGGTGCCAGGCGAGCACCCCTGGGCCGGCACCATCTGTGGCAGTTGTGCCACTCAGGAGACAAGGCCACCACGTTCACAAGAACGTCCCATGAGCCGAGATGCAGCCATGACAACCTCGCGGCCCACCACGTCAGGACACGAGCCAGCCACCCGAACCTGTGAGGGCACAGAGCATGGTGGTGGGGTCTAGGCCGCCTGAGCCTGGCCACTGAGAAGGTGGCCGGGCAGGCCCAGGGACCAAGAAGCCCGGCCCTCGGGGATGCTGGCGTGTGCCCCCTGCCCGGCTCACCTGTTGTAGAGAAGGATGTCCGGCTTCCAAATCTGGCCGTCTGGGAAGCGCACGGTCTTCACGCCCGGGTATTCCGACACGTTCCACTGCAAATAGTGATCTGTCCAGGACTGACACACAGACGGTGGTGTCAGCGGCACATGGAGACGGTCGGAAAGTGCAGCCGGGCGTCCCAGGCTGCAGGATGCTGGGATGGAGCCTCCCCATCTCAGGTGACCCTGAGGGGGGTGAACCGCCCGCTCTGCCGGGGTAATTCCAGCCGGCCGCTGCCTCTGCTCCCTCCCACCCCCCACAGGCAGGCTCACTTCTGGGGGCGGGAGACTGCCTGCTCTGAGAGCTCTCCTGGACAACACTCCGGGAAACAGCCCAGTGGCTCCCGCGGAGTGAGAACCAGGCCGCGAGGAGTTTCCACAGAGCACTCGCAGCTCCCCGGGCTGCCCCAGGCACCTTCCCACTACGCCGGCCACGGGGCCTGCTCCTGGCACTGCAGCTCAACAGCGCACAGCGAGACAGACGCCAGGGTCAGGCACAGCTCTTAGCTTACCATCTGCAGCCAGATGTTGGTGGTCAGGACTTGGTTCTTCTCATCCTGCAAAGGAAGGGAGAGGCAACAGTGTCGGGGGGCCCGGCGTGGGGCTGGGACACGCAACAGCATCAGTGCAGTCTGTGTTCACGGAAGGGCGGCGTGAGGACACACGTGGGGCCCGGCGTGGGGCTGGGACATGCAACAGCGTCAGTGCCGTCCCATGATCATGGAAGGGAGCGTGAGGACACACGTGGGGCCCGGCGTGGGGCTGGGACACGCAACAGCGTCAGTGCCGTCCCGTGATCACGGAAGGGAGTGTGAGGACACACGTGGGGCCTGGCGTGGGGCTGGGATGCACCCCTGGGGCAGCCTTCTTTTACTCCGAAGCGACAAGTGCCTGTTATGAGCACTTACGGACACAGGAAGGTGCACAGGAGCGAAGCCTCAGCCCAGCACCCAGAGACGATGCCTGCTAGTGGTGAAGCTATTCATCTCATATAGGGATATAGTTTGTACCCATTTAAATATTTTAAAGGAACATACAATTGAACGCAAATTGTAATTTTTCAGTTTTATTACAAGAAGTTATATACTTGCAAACAGTATCAGCGTTTTGCACATCCCTCCCTGGACAAGCGGCAGAGCCTGTGCCGAGTGGCCAGTCACCTCCTCGCCCCGTGTGGAGCAGTCAGTCATGCTGGAGCGGAAGGTCCCGTGGGCCCCCCCCACCTCGAGGCAACAGGTCAGCCCTCAGCACCTGCATGGCAGAGCTGCCCTGGGGAGACTACGGTCGGGGGCATGAGCTGACCAGGAGGGTCACTGGAGCTTGGATGACTCCGACTCCACTGCCCACGTCTTTGCATTTGTAAATGCAACTGTGGGACACTGCAGGGTGCGAGCCCCAGCCCACAGGTGAACTGGGAGCTTGGGAGGGCCTAGCGGCTGTGGCTTGCTCAGCACCCGGCAACTGTAGGATTCGGGCTGGCTCCACAACACAGCAGTGGAGCCCTGGGCGCACGGTTCGAATCCCAGCTCTGGCAGCTCAAGAAACACCCTCGCTGTGTGCATGCAATCCAGACTCCCGGCAGGGAAGCGAAACGGAGGGGCCGGGACTGTGGTGTAACCGAGCTCCATCGGGGGTGCATCCCCTCCCCTCCTGGCAAGCCCTCTGGCCATTAAAAACAAAACGTCTAGTCGAAATCAGCCTTTCTGTCTGGAATGCAACCTGCACATAATCATGGTGGACCGAGCTCTGGGTGGCCTACCAGACACGCACACGGGACGGGCACATCCGTGTTGCAGTCCCCTGAGAAGGCGACTGTCAGAGCTCTGCTCGCTGCTGCTGAAGGACTCTGGGCCAGCAGCTGACGCCTGCTGGGGAAGGCGTCCACCCCCGGAGGAGGGCCCAGAGCTGAGCCCTCGGGCTCCTGTCATGAAACGACCTTGCCTGATCGCCCTTGCTTGGTGGCCAGAACGGAGCCAGCAGCGGGAAGAAGCGGCGTCTGCTGGCCGTGCAGGGGCGCGTGCCCACGAGCCTCACGCTGCCCCTCAGGGAAAGGGAACGTGCTGTCCTGTGGGGTCGGGGTGTGTGGCATGCCTGTGCCCTGCCGGGTGCCTGGAGGGCCGAGGACAGTGGGACGGAGAGGATGAACAGATGCAAGGGCTACCAGAGAGGGACACGGGACGGTGCCTGAGCCCGGGACTCTGTCCAGAAGAGGCCGCCAGTCCATTACAGGGAAACTACATCCCATTTTCCAAATCAGAGCCGCCAGGAGCTCTGGGTGGGAGGTGAGGAGGAACGTTCCCACATTCCACGCCGAGGGAAGGCCTGGGGAGCTGGTGGCCGGTGGCCACTCCCCAGTCAGCCAGCTCCATGGCCACTGGACGCTGCTGAGCTCTCCAGGGCTGTGTCTGTGGCCTCGACTCACGGCAGCTGCTGTCCTAACAGACTTCAAATTAGCTGGCGCTCCATTGGGCCCCTTTCCTTCCTAGTAGCATCCTGTCTACTGAGAGGCTTCTGTGGGCTGGGAGCTCAATCACTAACACGCTAATTAAATGGCTTTCTTCTTTCCAGCGTTCTCACCGAAACCTCATTATAGTGGCCTTGGGTTTCTGGGGTGTGCAGCGGCCTGGGACCAAGGCCCATGTTTCAAATAGTAATCAACGAGTAGCAGCCAGGCCCCCAGGTGCACCAATACCCGGGAGCCCTCTGCCAGGCCCCTGGGTGCACTGATACTGGGGAGCCCTCTGTGAGTCCCGGGAAGCCCGTCAGCCAGCCTCATCACCAAAGGACCTGCTCCTTTCCCCAGCCAGCACAGCCCCTCCACTACAAAGATCAGGGCCCCTCCTCCACCCAGCCATGAGCAGCGTGCCAACTCCCATGCATGCACACATGCACACACACGTATACACACAGACACACATGTGCACACAAACAGCTTTCTGACCACCAGTGGGACTGGACGCCCTCCTCCAGCTGCACCCACAAGGTGCAAGTCCGTGGTCCTCGGCACAGCGCAGCACCGGGACCTCCTGCCATGGTCGGACCGAGCGTCACTCGCTCACTCGCTCACCAACACCGCGGAGCGTGCCCTGCTCGGGGTTCCCTTCTGAGCACGTGCATTAACAACCATCGCAGAGTGAGTATGCGTGGGGGTGCAGGACGGACACGCCCAGACTACCGACAGCAGGAGAAACATCGTCCAGAGCAAGGAGGCAGAGCCGGGGAATTCCCGCCCTGTGACTCGTGCCCTGCCGTGCAAGGATCGCCTTGCGTCCAGCAGCCTCCTGCCCAGGCTCCTGTGGTCAGGACTCCCCACCTCCCTGGGCTGATGCCGCAGCCCTCGGCCCTGTCCCCCTGCACCTCGGTGTCCTGGGATCCTGGCAGTGAGAGGCCTGTGGCCCTCCTTCAGGACCCCGCCCTGCCTGGCCTGGAGAGCTGCTCTGAGGACGTGCAGCGTGCTTACCCTCCTACAGCCATCAGCCTTGGGAAGCTGCCAGGAGATGGGGCCACGCTGAGACACAGGCTCCCTCACTTCCGCTTGCTTTAGTGCGGATGCAGAGAACGACAAACACGGCCATCATCCCAGCCGGTCCATGTTCTCGCGTGCAGAGAAAACCATTCGGGAGTAGGAACTCGTATTAGGACAGCCCTCTGCGGCCTGGGGTGAGGACGCTGCTTGCTCTGGCTTCACCCTCACCCCAACCACGTTCCGTCCTGCCTTTACAGACCAATGGGCTGAGAGCCCATGCCATGCCCCGAGCCAGCGAGGCGTTAGGCCTGGCCAAAGGTGAACCCAAACAGGAAGTAAACACCTGCAGGGGACGGGCAAGAGAGTGGCCAGCAGCTCACAGGAGGGCGGGTAGCCCCAAGGATCGCACAGCTAGCCTCCCACGGAGCTGTGCCCCCGTAACCGGCCCCATGACAATAGCTGTGTGACATCCAGCCCAGTTAGAGCATGCGGGAAGAAACACCCCCCTTCCCGGGCAGTGACCGTGAGGTGCCAGCGCAGTCCAGCCTGAGCACTGAGCCAGGCCTTGGGCACGGATCCTCGTCAGCCGCTCCACAGCAGACCATGGGTACAGAGGACTCAGCATTCCTGGAAGTGCCTGTCTGTGGCCCTGAGGACTGGGGACCCAGGATTAAATAATGATGCCCAAAATGAAACTTGGGAGTCTCTGTGAGCTAGGCAGTGTGTTCAAAGCTTACTTCAAAGTCAGTAGAACACCTTACTAGAGTAACAGTGTTTCCCGATCAGCAGTTTCAGCCATAAATTGTATCAATTAGGCTTAATCAAACACACTCCCACTCCGTGAGCAACCTTGGCCTAATTTGTTTAATTTAAACCCCCAAATATGATATACTCTGCGTGCGATCTTAGAACCCGTGCTAGATTAGGAACTCGTACCACCATCTGGAGACTCGAAGTCTGCTGCGAGTCACTCCAGTACCTGGCTTATCTCACAGAGCAAAGCCAACCAGCATTGGTCCTCTGCACGGCTTCTCCCAGCGCGGAGACATGGCCTCTTTTGGCCCAAGACAGGACGCTTCTTGGGCACTTTGCCTTCAGTGGCAAGACCCAGAGTGAATTTCCCGCTGTGAGGACCTTGGCAGGTGACGGCCGTCATCTCCTCCTCCTCGGCGCCTGTGGTCTGCGGCTGAGACAGGTCGGCTCTTCATCCATCATGGGCCCAGAGCCTGCAGCCAGCCAGACGATCAGGCCTTCCCACAGCCCCTTGTCCCGTAACAGGACAGGACATAATTCCCTGCTCAGTGTCTGTACATAGTATGTATACATATATTATACACACGCACACACGCACGCACGCACACTCAGCAGGACCAGGCCGTGCAGCACAGAAGCAGATGCCCTGCAAGGCCGGCCCACGTGGGAGGGTCCAGGTTCCCGTCTGGAGACCTCCCTGGCCCTGGAGGCCTGTACCAGAATGCCCTGGGGTGTGACTTTCTCTCCTCCGTCCTGTTTATTTGGGGCCAGCCTCATAGCTTAGTGGTTAAGGAAGACAAGTCCCACATGGCTGACCATGGTTCAAATCCAGGTCCTGCTAGCTTGAAAAGCACCTTGGCTATGTGTCGTGCCTGCCTCACGTCCCAAGGGAGGGAGAAATGGATGAGGAAGGACTGCTGCGTGACCCCGGCCCAGGGATGCCTCTTCCTCCTTCTCGTCTCTCTGTCTCACTGGAGAGTGACCTGCCCTTGCAAAACAGAACATGAGTGTGGTATCGATTTGGAGCTGCAGCATTTTAAACAGCAGCTAATAAACGTAAACTCATGAATCTGTGAAGCTGTGCAGAGGGCCACGAGAGACCTTCAGATGACAGAGTCCTCGGGACACAGGCCACATCCGCATCTCCCACCCGCAGCAGTAGCATGCCCTAAAGGCACGGCTGCTTTGTTCTACCGTCTGGTGGCCAAAGCTCCCGAAAGGTTACAGCTGCACTTCAGAATCTATGACGTACCCCAAATCATTCTTGCATAATTATTGGTTTTGCATTTTTCTGTTATGGAACGTTGATTTCTATTATTCATTTTAAACACCTTCTGGACATGCTTTCCAAGCCAGGCACGTTTAGTTGTGCAAATCAGCTCTGAGCTTTCTGCGGCTCTCCCGGGACCCGTGCGGGTGGCCGATGCGTGGCCGACTCCAAGTGGCAGAACAATCTCTGAACCGCCGACAGTTCAGAGCCTCACTTCGCGCCTTCCAAACGATGTCTTACTATTATCCCATGCCCAGCCCAGGGACAGCCCAGGAAGTAAATTAGTACTCATGGTCTGTCAGAGGATGTGGTAACTGTCATTTAGACACTTCCACTTAACCGGTTACATCTGCAGCAGACATTCACATGCACGTTACCGGTCACAGGCAGACGCCTACCCCGGCCCCTCCGGAACCTGCACTCCGAGGCCAGGCTAGCTCTGCCCTCCGCTCCTTCTCTACACTTTCTCACGGCCCCACATTCAAAGGCCTAGGCCTCCTCTCCCTAGACGCGGATCTGGTTACTACCCTCCCTACTTAGAAGCCCCCTGCAGGCCAGGGGCGGTGGTGTGCAGAAATGCAGCACTTGGCGATGCCAGAGCCACGGGAAGGTCCTGGGTCTGCACCCCCTGGTCTCCCCATACACACCAGGCTGACATGTGCCATGACCACAGTGGGCGGGAGCCTGGGGAGGAGCGACCACGAAGCTCCTGTTGGGGATGACTGTGCCTCTGTCTGTCTCTCTGTCTCTCTTGCTGATGGAAGAAATACATGATTAAACCTAGAAGACCCAGCATACCCTCCACTGTCCACCTACTGTCTCACCAAGGGGCCTGAGTAGCTCAAAGACCACCGCTGGGACAGTAATGCCTTTGAAGAAGAGTCACAGTTTGTCTTTAAAATGCATGCGCATTTTTTCATCCCATCTATAATTTATACTTCTTGGACTTGATACAAATGCCACGGTTTGGATTGTTTCCATTTCTAGGAAAATGTGCAACGGCAGGCTGGTCCTGCAGACTCACAGAACCCCTGGCATGCTGCCTCCTCATGCCCAGCACCAGGCAAAGCGAGGTCTCTGACTGGTCTGCACCCTCCCAGCCCAGCACCTCCTGCAGCGTCACGCCGTCGGCGTGTTTCTGGAGCACAAACCTTGCAGAAGGATCTGTAAACCGTAGCACCTCAGCCCTCCTTCAGAAGTTCTCAGTAAGCACGAGGACACTGGATGTGCTGTGGAGCCAGACCTGTGGGAGCAGCATCCTCGAACCACTCCCGAGGCCCGCGGTTCTCCCTCCCCTGCAGCATCTACCTGGGGGCCCTCCAACTTTCCCTGGCAAACCCATGCTCACGTTTAGATGCAGGACCACCTCTTCTCGGAAACAGTCCCCCTCGGTCCAGTTAGGAGTGACCGTGTCTGTGTGCATGCCTGGCCCTCTGCACAGAGCGGGTGGCAGTTCACCAGGTGGCAATGCAGGAGTTACATACCGGTCCCCCTCGCCACACTGAGTGGTGACCGGGAGTAGAAATCCTGTATGCCTTGGTGAATGCCCCAAATCCAGCGGGGTCCAGAACGGCAGCTCATATGTTCGAGCGGGTAAATTGACAAAGGAGTCAGTGATTGTCTACGTCATGTCCCTACCCCGCAGCCAGCCACTGCCTGCCAACATGGAGGGCCCACAGCAAGGCTCCTAAACAGCCAGGAGATGCACGCCGGAATGAGTGGGCAGGAGGCGGCCCCAGCCAGCGCGGCCTGAGTGCGCGCCGAGTCCCTGTCCAGGGTGCTGATATTCCAGCGGCCAGGCCCGGCTCTGCCTCCGACTCAGACAGCCCGCGGGCCAGACGCCAAAGTCCCATCTCCTAGGCCCGAGGTCACCAGGACCTCGGGGCAATCACCTGCCATCAGCTACAGACCGGCCAGTTTAAACAGATTAATCCCACTCTGTTCTGCCGAAGTCTAAGAGGCCGCGGACGCAGGACAGACGGATTTGCAAATCTGCTGTGGGTTTTCGTCCCAGCCCTGCTCTGACCATGGAGGGGCCATAGGCTAGGACCCCGACCTTTCATTATGACGGAGTAAGCCTTCAGAAATCTGTGTGCACCACCCTTCTCTCTTTAGTCCTCCTAAACCCCGGGAATGGGATTACAACCTGCTCACACGTGAGAAAGCAGGTACTGTGCACACCAGCATGCCTGGCTGGGAAGTGCAGCACACGTAGCTGGCAGTGACCAGGGTGCCACGTCCCAGCCTGCCTCTGCAGCCTCGGCCACTGACAGCCACCTGGCCCTTCCTCTGAGGTGGAGGTGACGGCGCCCATGGTGCTGGTGTGTCACACACGGGGCCACTGCATAGTGTCAGCCCCCGCCTGTCGGCCTGTGTGTGGCCTCCGTAGGAAATGGTCCTGCCAGGTAGGACTAGCTTTGAGGGCCTTAGAGATGTCTCCACGTGCTCTGCCTTATCGCGACGACCAATGAAACGTGGCCTTGTTCATTGCACGGAAGGGAAAGTCCAGGTTCAGGATCTTACGGCCCTTACCTGAGGTCAACCATCCAGAAACCAGCCGACCCCCAGGCACGCCTGAGCCCCAGGAGCCCCAGGGCCGGGCTGCTCTATGAAGCACCCTGCCTGGAGCCCTGCCTCCCCACCGCACTGGCCCTGCACCCCACTGCCCTGGGACCCTGTGAGGTCCAGGCCAGCGTGTCTGTCCCAGCCTCTGACCTCCTGACTGGGACCTGCACCTCCTTTCCTGCACCCTGAGCTCAGTAGGAAGCACCTCCCCACCACGGCTCAGCGCTGCCTTCTCCACAGCACTTGTCGGAGAGCAGCCGTGCCTCCTCACACAAACGTCGGCCCTGCACGCACACGCCTGTCTGGGAGAGGCTCACATTTGACGGGCACGGGAGGAGCACGCTAAGGACTCGGTCAGCACAGCAGGCAGCGCCCAGGAGGAGGCCCCAGGTGTGGGCAGTGTGGGTCAGTCCTGGGCGGTGATGGTTCCTGCCCAGAGTCCTCTCCTGCCTTGTTCCTTCCGGACCTGAGTCCCTGGCCTTGCTCACCCTCCCTGCCAAACTCCCTCCCTCCGCGGTGCCATCACTACTCGCCCCACCCTGCCCGCCCAGCCACACCAGGGCCACCTTGGCCTCCGCAGAGTGCCCCGCAGCCCTTCCCAAGGAGTTGAGCACTTCTGCGAAGGGTGAGCAGAGAGGAGTACCAGTGAAGTCTCAGTACCGACAGCCACCCAGGGGAAAGGGCAGGCTGACAGAAGTGCCCAGCCCTGCCATTACGGGCCACCAGGCAGGAGGCCAGCTGCTAGGGGCTGCCCAAGGGGAGAGGGCTGTCCCTGCTGCAGCCTGGTGTCCCAACACACCCGCCAGCTGCAGAGCCCAGGCCAGGCCCCTGCTCAGAATAGCCACAGGCCCCGCGGGGCTGCCTACACGGATGCCACGGGAGGGGCAGAGCCAGCCCTTGCCGCTGGACCCGCCTGGGCTCTTCACCCCAACTCGGAGCCAAGTACTTGGGCACAGGTGGGCGGGCAGGGCGGGGAGAGACTGAGGCAGCGCCGGGTCCAGGCCAGTCTGCCGGCGGGGAGGGCCGCCCCGCGCACTCACCACGTCCACGATCTGCAGGAGGCTCAGGGAGAAGTAGACGGTGAGCGGTTGCGAGTCGTTGGCCACGGGCCTCTCCAGGGGGTTGTAGTTCCTGGCGAGCTCCTTGTACAGCTTCCTCTGGAACTCGCCCTGCAGGGACACTTCGGACGGAGAGCGCGGTCAGCGCAGGCCGGGCGAGCGCCCCGCGCCCCTCTCGGGCGGCAGGACCCCGTCCCCCGCGCGGCGTCCCGAGCCCCAGGGGCCCCGCTTTACCGTGCAGCAGGGACA
>NW_006204543.1:674226-685591 GCF_000334495.1 Tupaia belangeri chinensis | reverse complement strand
CTCCCGCCAGCCGGTCCGCGGGAGCAGGTGCGTGTGCCCTGGGTACGCGGCAGGCACCTCCTTTATGTCTCCTTCGGTTTTAAGAGGTCCCAAAGACTGCAGAGTTAGCTCCCAAATCCCTGCGGAAGGACAGCCCGAAGGGCGTTCTGGTCTGGGACTGACGGCGTTTGGGGAGGCCAGAGAGCAGGCCAGCGGGAGCGGTCGGGGAGGAAGGAGGCCTTTCCTTCAGGAGGAGCAGGGAGGGCGCGCCATGAGGTGTCCCTCTGCTCCCAGAAGCCGTCTGCGGGAAGTGCAGCTCTTGCAGCAGGGCCGTCCGCGTGGGGGCGCTGTCCTGCCTCCCCGCTCTGATACCAGAACTGGGGGCTGACCTGTGACGGGGGACCTGCAGCGACGCCCACCACTCGGAACTGCCTAGGACAGAACTGGCCTATTGGAACCAGGGAGGGCCTCCCCGGAAGGTGACCACCTGAATGTCCCCAAGTAGCTAGGACGGGGCTGAGCCGCTGATGGAGAAAGGATGAACTGCCACGCACTTGGAAGCCGGGCCTTGAAGCAAATGCAGGTTAACGGACCCCTGCACAAACGCAGTGTGTGCCCGCAAGGAGGCCGACCATGGAGAAGGATTCCTAGAGCAGGCCAGGCTGGCGGGCTAAGCAGGGCAGGCTTCTGCTGGAGAGGGGGACAGGCCAGGGCAGGGTCCCAGGGAGCTGGGACCAGGGTCCCAGGCTGCTCTTAGCTTCACCTGGCCCCTGAGCCCCACATCTCCAGCAGCCTAGGCAGCGGAACGCAGGCACAGGAGGGAGAAAGGAACAAGCCCAGGGACATAACACAGGGGCCTGGAGCTTGGCTGGAAGTCTGGGCGGGCGCCCCCTCTGGCCCTGCGAATGCTCTGGCATCCTACACCCCTGCAGGCATCTCCGAGCCCTGCCTCCTGTCCCCAAGGGCGAGGGTGGGAGCCACAGGGGCCAAGGGGATTCACGTTTCCCTGGAGGACAGGCATTGGGGTCCCCCTCCTGCCACTAGAATGCTTCCTCAGCACCGACACACCCCACAAAGTAAGCCACGCCCCATGAGATCAGAAACCCAGAACTGCCACGCCCCCATGGACACTGGTCAGTGGCGCTCACGCGGTCCCGTGCTCCGAAGGTCTGCAAACACAGCTGCTTACACGGCTCATGGTCAGGACCCAGGCAAGTGTGGGCAGACGGACTTTCATCTCCACCGTGCCAATAAAGCAGGGCAGTGAGCTCACGAGTATCCACTCCCAACTATCAGATTTGGTTTATTTTAGTCGTAAATGAAGAAAGGAGAATGGAATTCTGGGAGTAGAGTGGACCAAGCTGCCCAGGCCCTGCCCTCACTCCAATTCCCAGCTTAAAGAAACTGGATATGAAACATATCAGAAACGAATCCAAGCCCATGCTCACAAAGACAGGGACCAGAGGGACCAGCAGATGGCAGAATGGTTATGTCGCTGGACTCCCACACAGTCCACCATGGCTCGAGTCCAGACCCGGCAGCTTAAACTCACACCGGGCGCATGTACGTGCGTGTCCAAAATCCCGAGAGGAGAATGGAGAACAAGAGATTGCCGTGTGGCCATCCCCCTGGGGCTGATTTCTCACTTTCTGTTTTTCTGTCTCTGGCAAGTGCACATGCTCCACAGCAAAAATCTCTCTTACAAACAAAAAGGCAGGGACCAGGAAAATTCATAGCTACTCACAGTCAGTTTAATCCAGGGAAAGGCAGCCGGGTGGTGTTGGCTCTAAGCATAACAGTCTGGAATTTCAACACTCCCAGGGAGGCTGCCTATGAGAGATGGAGAACTAGAAGGAGACCTACACAGATCCACAGAGACCCCTTCTACATACCAGAGACCAGAACCTTAGCCATTGCTCAGGGATGTTTGCTACCTGGCCCCGGATGGTGGGAAAGGTGATCAGTTGCACGGGAGCCTTCCTGGGTTTGTAGCTGTTTGCCGTGGCAGTTACTCCCGGCGGCCTGAAGCACACGTACCTGCTGTGACATCCCAGGGCTAATATGTACTCTCCAGTTACCAGCAGGTCCGTGGACCATGCTCCCACACCCCCAGGAAGCGCAGGGCACTCAGGGGTCCTGGCAGCGAGCGGCACGGTGTCACATGGTCGGCACCGGCTTCTGCCAGCCTTCGCTCTGGAATCGGCATCGGTGTTACTTCCAGCCTTGCCGCCGGCCGCTCTCACCTGCCAGTTTAGGTGCACTTCTCCCGTGCTTCCTTCGTGTTTAAAACATGCCATTCCCCGCCTCCACGCTCGGGCTCTCCCCTAGAGCACGTTGTCCCAGCTCCGACCTGTGAAAGCAGGCTCCGTGGCCCCATTTTTGTGACACTGCTATTGTTCAAGGAAAGCATACAGACAGAACGGACAGTGGTGTGAGTCCCGCTCCGTGAACTCACTAAATTAAACTCTGATCAGGGCCCTGGCCACAACACGAAATACCAGCAGCATCCCGCCCCCACCCCTGCGGCCCCTCAGGTCACAAGGACGCTGCCTTCCAACCTCAGAGATTAGCCGTGACACTCTCTGCGTGCCGCCGGTCGGAGCCCTCTGCCCCATCCGCCAGCCGGCCAGCTTTCCCACCTCGTCCTGTCACATACCAGCAGATCCTGGCCCGACCCACAGAGCCCACCGGGCAGACCTGGCTCGCTCCCGGGGAGAGGTCATTATCAGTGAAGCTGGGGCGGATGACCACGCTTGGCGTGTGGGGACTGTGCGTCCACATTTCTGCATTTTGTGAGGGTTAATGCAGGGTCAGCTCGACCCAGCCCCAGGCAGCCACGTACTTGGTCTAGCGTTCCTGGGAGCACTTCTGTACTGTGGATGAAGGGCCTAGAACAAACGGTGGGCCGACCCGCTGAGTGAGAGCTGCTCACATGGGGCCCGGGAGAAAGCGGGCAACGCACGCAAGCCCTCAACACAGCTGCTCACACGGAGAGGGTACAGCTCTCTGAGCAGGAAGTGCCATCTGCGAGGGCTCCTTCACACAGGTCCCGTGTCGGCTTGCTGCTGGGCCACCTCGGCGCTCTGCGGATTGGGTCTTGCAGCAAGCCGAGCCTCCTGTCCACCGGGCTCCGAGCGGGCAGTCCCGCCCTCTCCCCGTCTCTTACAGGTGTCCTGCCAGGTGTCTTTCTCCCCGGTTTTCAACGCGAACAGCAATGAGCTTTCCAGAGTCCATGACGGGGCTGAGAAAGCCACAGGACCTCTTCCTCCGTCTGCATCTCCGTAACAGACGGTAGCAATCTATCTTCTCATGAACGAGGAGTCGGAGTGGCGTCTGTGGGTGGTGCCCTGCTCCCTGGGATAAACGTCACGTAACTGGCCCGCTTCATTCATTTAGGAACACACTACCGGGTCGTTAGCCAGCGTTCCACTTCTGACCCTGAGTGGATATCCGCCCGTGAAACCAGCCTGCCATTTTCTTTGCTTCTAATTTACTTGTTCTGTTTTGGTACCAAGGTCATTAACTGACTTTGTAAAATAAGTTGTGAAGCTTATTTCCAAGTTCAATTTTCTGTAACATATTGTTTAAATTATGGGTTATAAATTCCTTAAGATTCTGGGATTACGATCCCCAGTCTAGCCAGGAGCCAGGACAAGCCAATCACAGCCGTCTGTGCCTGAGTTCCAGAGTCAGCCATGTGGGGCCTGGCCGCCCTAACCACCACGCCACCTGTGCCCTCCCCCATCCTGCTGTATTCCCTGGGTCCACTTCCACAGCCTCTTAGCTTCCTGGTGGGGCGAGCTGCTGGTCCGTCTGGACCCTGTGCGTCCTTGGCGCCTCTCCACAGAGGCCATCTTGGCTGCTTCATCCTTCCTCTCTGATCAGAAGTTGGGGGCCTTCAGGTGTAGGTTCAGTCTGCCGTGTGTAAGAGAAATTCCCTTAACTACAAGAATCTAGGATATTTATGTTCAATGCCTTCACTGATATTTTTACTTGCATTTTTATTTTTTGGAAAAGCTTTGCCAGTCTATATAATCATCTTCTTTTTTAAAAAAATCATTAAAAAAATTTTTGTTGTGGGGTATGTCTGCTCATAGAGGGGGGGGAAGTGAAAAGGTGATGCCCCGGAGAATGGCCCGCTGGGACCCCTTCTCTCCCATGACCCTCTTGGAATTGGGGCATACACACGTGCCCAGATTGTTTTTCAAGCCACCGAGTCCAGGATTCGAACCACACAGTCGGCCATGCGGTAGCCCGCGCCCGAACCACCCCACCACCGGCTGGCCTGACAGTCACCTTTGTAATGACTAAGCTTTGTTTTGTAATGATCTTCTTTGGGAACGTTAAGAAACTGATGGTAGACATTCGTAACTTGCAAAACAAATTCTGAAAAAGAATGACCAGATAGAGTTACCCAAGATCAGAGTAGCACCGGGGCCAGCTCGTTTAAGGGGAGCGCGCCCGCAGTCCAGCCCATGAGAGAGCTGGGCGGAGGGGGCCAGACGCACACCTGCCGCCTCCCCGACGGACACAGGTAGATGTCAATGCCTCGGAACACTGACTCACGCAGGTAAACCTGTCTTCACTGAGGGCGCGGCTCCCGAGGGCGAGGAGAAAACGGACGATGGAGAACCGTCCAGCCGGGACCCTGTCCAGCGAGTCCCGCGCAGGGAGGGTCGGCGAGGTGTACATAGGCCCCGGGAGGCCCCGGCCATGTGTGGGCAGGGAGTGGGGCCATCACAGCCCTCGCAGAGCGGACCCGGCTGTCAGTCAGACTCGTGGGCATCGTGTGTGTCTCCGAAGCCTGATCACACATGTCAGGCTGTCCTGTCACACGTGTAGTCAGGTGTGAAGACGGCCTCCAGTGTGAAGGCCGGTGGGGGCTGGGTGGAGGGGCGGCAGGTGAAGGGGGAACTCACGCCCGACCGTGAAGGGCGCCGGGGAGCCACGGGGAGCCACGGAGGGCGGCGAGCTGAGGAGCACAAGCTGGCTGGCCTCCCCACGATTGGTGGTTTGATCCTGGAACATGAAACTGCTAAAAGGAGGTGCTAGACAGAGAGATCACTTCTGGAGGACACGTGGCCCCGTCGGGGAGCTGGGTGACACGGCTGGGAAGATCTCAGGCCTCTCGGAGGGCAGTACTCTCACCGCCCGGCCGGACATCGCTAAATGAAATGGCAGGAAATCTATCAGGAGAGAACAGGGCGGTGGCCTTTGGGCAAGCTCCCAGGAGGAGCGTATCCCATTAGCAGAGATCGATGGGTCTGGTTTACCGTCTAAGGCCTGCATCACACACTCGGCTTACATAACAGACCCGAGGCTGACGAGAGCTGCCAGGCCCCCCTGCGCTCACTCCACCGGGACCCGTGTGCGAAGCCTTGGCACGGTGCTGCCGAAGACGGCGGCCGGGGGGTGACCACCTGCCCCGAGCCAGAGTCGGCGGAAACAAAGGCCCTGCCGTGTACAAAGTGCTGGCCTGGCTGTGACATCTGTCTTCACGGCAGAGAGGCTGTGGGGAGGTGTCCTGCCCAGTGAGCCGCACAGAGCCAGCCACAGACATGCGTAGCCGTGCTGGCCTCTCCGTCTCCCCGGCACGCGCCCTGACACCGTCTGTCCCCAAGGCTGGAGCGTCCTGCCGTGCTCACAGGGCCCCCGGGCAGGCCTCCCACATCTGGCCAGCACGCTCCTCACAGGGCTCCCCCCGGGTCCCCTGCAGAGGCTGTGCCTCCAGTCCTCCCTGAGAGGACAGCCTTGGGTGGTCCTGCTGCACGCCACCCACACCCATGGTGGTGGCATGAAGGCAAGCTCCAACCACGCAGGAGAGGGTCCTGGCGAGGACGCGGACAGGAGAGGAGGGGGAGCAGCAGGGAAGGCCCCAGAGGGCTGGAGCCCGGCTTCATGTTACGGGGGCCAAGCCCACGTGGCTGGCCCCAATTCAAATCTGACCCTGGTGGCTTCAGAACATGTCAGGCATGTGTGTGCCCCAAATCCTGACAGGGCGGAGAAACGGAGGAGGGACTGTGGCCTGACCACGGGCACTCTCACGCCGGCTTCAGTGCCACTTTCTCAGAGCCTGTCGAAGCTGGAGGCGCCATGTCCCAGAGCCCTTCCCACCCGCGTACAGGCCCTCCCAGCATGCTCGCTGCTCCAGAGCCTCCGCGGAGAGGCCGCGCCCTGCCCTGGCTGACCCGGTCCCTGCAGCGGGCTCTGAGTCTTTGTAACATGTCCCTGTTTCAAGGCTGCGGAGGAGAAGTTTGCAGAAAGCCCACTAGGTGTGAAGTTGATGGCAAATCTCTGCACTGGGTTCCATGCCTCCTGTGACATCTAATTATCCTAAATGTTCTTTAAAATGAACACATCGTTTTCCTCCTGTCCACACCTGCTGTGTCCACCATGGCCCTGGCTCGCTGTGAGGTGTCAGCTCAGAGGCTGGGGCCCGGGCAGCTCCCCACGCCCCTCACTGCCCGGCAGCAGCCAGGCGCTCTGCGGTGCCTATCCCCGCTCTGGGACCTGTCCTAGTACCTGGGCCACACCTTTCTTCCCACCCTCTGGTTTCCCACAGAATCCTGACTAAGATGCCGACCATGGTGTAATAGATAATCAGAAAATCAGAGGGACCGTTTCAAGCTTCCACGCCTGCTCTCACCCTGACACGCACGGGCATGGGACACGCACCCGCGGGGTCCCGTGGCAATCAGGGTTAGCACGAGGCACCACACGCTGCTTGTTGTAGATGTCTGGGCCGGTGGGGCTGGACGAGGAGCCAGCAGGGAGGAGGCGGGAGCGCGAGGTGTGGCCGTAAGCGCTTCCAAGACACACTCGTTCATCTCATGCTGTGAACTTACGGAAGTGACTTAATTCAACACTCTTCCCATCTCACACTCCAAGCTGATGAGGTTCAAGCCTGCGGCTGACACAGCACATCATAACGGTAGACCTCATTACGGATATTCTCATTATTTAATTGGGCAAAGATCTGCTTGGCCCTCCCCCTTTTGGCAGAAGATGCCTCGGTCAGGAAGATGCATGTCAGATGCGATTCCACGGCCAGACCCAAGCTCCACGGCAGCCCTGGCCCCTTCCACACCTTCTCCTCAACGGGTAAGGAGCCCCAGAGGCCCTGCCCACTTCTGCCCCTGCCGCGCACCTGCATCTTCCGCCAGGCCCCACTTCCTGACAGTGGTCCATGGCCCGCCCCTCTGCACACGGTGTGCAAGGGGACAAAAACCAGACACGTCGCCCACACGCTCCAGCCCTCACCTGGGCCGACCTCTACCCTCCTTCCAAGTGTGGTTCCTGCTCACTTTCTAAAAATTTACTTATTATGTATTCATTTCTTCCATCAGTGAGAGAGACAGAGATCCAGCCCCGGCAGGGTCCCGAAGCTGCCATGCGCCCCAGGCCCAGATCGGCTGGGATGTGCTGGTCAGTCTCGGGTGGTCACAGCAGCTGGCACGTTTCCCTGGGGAGGGCCGGGGTTTCCAAGGCAACAGGATGCAGAACTGGCCTCGTGGGTTGCGAGGAGGCTGACAGGAGTGGTCGTCTTAGGACCTCCCAGGCCCTAGGCCACCAGAAGCCAGAAGAGAAGGCACAGCCAGCGGGAAGGCAGAGCCCAGAGGGCAGCCTCTGAGCAGACACCGACCTCCCGGATGGCGGAGGACAGGCCGGTGGCAGCATGCCTGCAGGAGAGGCGGCCAAGCCCACGCAGACAGCCACACGCCACCTGGCGGGTCGGACCCGCAGTCGCACTGGGCCGGGAGGGGTTGGGCAGGACTGTGGGCTTCATCCACAGGACCCAGAGAACACGCTGCTGTCACCCCCGGCCCCTCCGGCCCAGAGGGGTGACAGGGGAGCAGGCCAGAGGCCGTGGGCACGTGGGGTAAGCAGAGCCGGGTTGGAGCTCAACAGCGAGAAGCCAGTGACTCTGGCACCATCGTGGGGCACCAGGAAACCACGAGCCCCCCCGCCCCGAGTGCTTTATCCCTCTGGGCCTGCGGTTCCCCACGAAATCCACGTGCTCTGTTGTAGAGCTCAGGCTGGACCCCACTGCCTCACCACAGCCCTCCACGGGGCCGGGCAGGGACCCTGTCTGCGGTCTGAGAGGGCCCTGTGCCCAGACCGAGGGCAGCTCTGCCCCCTGGTGGCTGAGCCCAGGACTGCACACTCAGGCCCTCAGCTGGCCGAGCAGATCCCTGGGCAGCAGGGGCTGGGCCGCTGGGGCAGCTAGAGCTGGGCTGGGACTCCATGTGCCACCCACGGTGCCACCTCCCACGGTACCCACCGCCATGGCACCTACTGCCCACAGCTCACAGCACCCACCTCCCAGGGCACCCACTGCCCACGGCACTCCCCACCCACAGTTCACAGCACACCCCTCCCACGGCACCCCCCACCCACAGCTCACAGCACTCGCCTCCCACGGCACTCACTGCTCACGGCATCCAGTACCCACAGCATGGCCCACACACGGCCCTCCACCTGGCTCCTACAGCACAGCACATGCATAGCCCTCTGCACCCACCACCCATGGCAGGGCCCACGCAGAGGCCACAGTGCTGCCCACTGGAGCTGTGGTTTGTGAGCCTGGAGGGGCTCCCCAGTCCATCAGCTGGGTGCAGGCCCTGGAAGCTCCGGGGCCCTGGAGTCTGTCTTTCAGTGTGGTGCTATGGGCTTCACTTCACTTATTTATCTTCTTTTACTTTTCAAGAGGTTTTTGCCATAGGGTGCATGCACTCGCCAGAAAGACAGAGAGAGACAAAGAGACAAAAAGCGAGAAATCACCCCCCAGAGGGGATGGCCGCACTGCAATCCCTTCTCCTCCCCAGGTCCGGGACTCAACTGCGGTTGACTACATGGGAGTCCAGCGACATAGCCATTACGCCAACTGCTGGTCCGTCACTTCACTTTTTAAAAGTTGATTTCTTTCCATCATGACTGCACGCATGTGCACACGCACACACACACACGTGCTCTGGTTCTCCACCCTTCCAGGCCCGGGTGCTGTGCAGTAGCCGGTGTGGACAGCAGGGCTAGGGTCCAGAGCATGTCCGTGGAGCCGCCCTCCCCACCAGAGCTAGGTGCCAACACCGGGCCGGCCCGTTTCTCGTGGTCTGGAAAGCAGGGCCCGGCCCCGTCCACCCCTTTGCCACCCTCCCGCCCCATGGCTGGGAACACAGACACGGCAGGGCCCTCGCCCCATGTGCGGAGCACGGCACCTTAGCAGGGGTGCCACGCTGGCCGCCGGCGTTCCCCCACCGTGTCTTTGGCCTGGCTTCCCGGACTGCAGAGCCAAAGGCACGAGGGCCCTGCTCGCTGCTGCGACATCTCTCTGTAGGGCTGTGTCTGTGTCCCCACAGCAGGTCTGAGTGTCCGGTCGAGTGGCTGGGGGTGTCCAGGGGAGGGGCACAGGCGGGTGCTGTGAGTGTCACTCCACGCCTGGGCTCTCGTGGGGCCTTCAAGGCCAAAACAGAAACCAAGCTTCCTCTGGGACCTCCCTGCTTCGCCCTCAGCTGACTTTAGAGCTGCATTTTTCACCTTGGCCACCAGGTGGCGCCGCAATCCGCGCTACTGAGCGGCGGCCACTCCTGGGGAGAGCCCCGGCCTGGCTGTATCAGCTCTGATGATTTCACCTCTGCTGCCCCGAAACCCGGGAATGGGGCACGTGGCCACCAGCTGCACCCTCAGGCCCCACAGGGGAACCAGCAACTGGGGACTATGGAGCCGTCCCAAAGCACCAGTTTCAAAGCAGGGCCACCTCCCACCCTCGGGGCCCAGGGGCCCAGTGGCCCCGCCCCACCCAGGTGCGGGCCAGCAGCCAGGCTGGCCCTGTCCCCCGTCCTCACTCCCTGTCTGCGCCCCGAGCCCCGAGGAACGTGGCCTGCGGGATGCCTGTGGTCTGGAGGGCTACCCAGCCTATCCAAGTTGCCAGAGTCACGTGTGAAGTCAGGGGCCATTCCCCGCCGTCCTGAAGATGGCATCCGCGCTGTTGGTGACCCGTACCTCGCGTGAGCGGGCTCCCAGGCCATGCCAAGCACCACCTCGGCCCGGCAGCCGCGCCGGGGAACGACACCGCGGACTGAGCTCAGACCACGCCAGGACAATGCAGGGAGCTTGCCAAAATCTGGATGGGCAACACAAGGGCTTCCTTGTTGGGAGATTTGGGAGGACAGAGACCCGGGCTTTGTGCTGGCGGGGCCGCTGCAGGGGGCACCGCCAGGCAGCTGGGAGAGGGTGGTGAGGGGACGGCCACTGGGCGGGCTCTCGGAAGAGAGGGTGAGCGGACCTCGTTAGAATCAAACGAGTGCTTTTCCCTGACGTGGAGCCAGCAGTAAAAACCGTGGAGTAGGAAACAGAACCGGATGGTGGACCTGGTTACATGGCAAGCTGGAAAGGTTAATGACACCCCGACATCAGGGCTGCCCCACAAACTGCCTCCGACCAAACGCAAGGCATGCACCGACGGAGAGGCCTACAGGGAACGCGGAAGACAGCGCTCACACATGTGGCCAGCAAGGGGGAGCTGGCTGCTACGTTCCCACTCCAGGGGGATGGCCACACTGCAATCCCTTCTCCTCCATTCTCCTCTGGGATTCTGGGTACACACGCACTCACGCCCGGCTGAGTTTCAAGTCACCCAGTGCAAACCGCGGTGGGCCATGCGGGGTCTCGTACCTTAAGCACTGCTGGCCTGACTCATTTGCTAAAGTCTATGCATTCGTTTCCTTCTTGAGTAGAGAGAGAGAGAGAAGGAGGTTCCCTTGGCAGGGTCCTGCACGCGCACTCCTCACCAGCCTTGCAGCCAGGCTCACGGTGTCCGGCCGTGGGACTGGCATGTGCAGGTCGGACAAGGCTCCGAACCCTGGGCCTTCCCTCCGTCTACTCTGTGTGCTGTGGCGTTCCACCACCCGCACCGCCGGGGGCAGCAGAGAAGCCGTCCGTGACCTCTGATCACCCGGGAGTGTGGGTGTTTCTCCCACCAACAGCCGCCCTCTTGCAGTGGAGGCCAGGGTGTCTCTCTGCCAACCCAGCTCTGGGGCCTGGACCTCCACCCGGGAACCGCTATGTTCTCTGTGACTCCCTAGGTGGTGCCCGGCACAGAGTGGCTAAGGGCTCGGCCCTGCCGGATGCCCTGCGGTGACACCCACACCACTGCTGGGGCCATGGCTTCTCGCCCACCGGGTGGCCTGTCTTTCGTCTGTGTCTCCTGTAACCTGCTAAGAACAGCCGTGTGCCCGGTGCTGGCCGGCCTCCTGGCCTCCTGAGTTCCTGCAGGAACCCTGCAGCAGGGAACTCCCAGACCGGGGGTGGGCAGGACCACCAGCTGCCCTGTGGCCTCTCTGCCTCCACTGCAGCCGGGCTCTGCTGACACAGGTGGAGGGTGGGCTGG
>NW_006204543.1:660294-673080 GCF_000334495.1 Tupaia belangeri chinensis | reverse complement strand
CTGTCTGCCTTTGGGCCTCTCTGCCTCCACTGCAGCCGGCCTCTGCTGACACAGGAGGAGGCTGGCTGGGAGTCCTGCCCCGCCTGCTCCCCGAAGCCTTCCGCCAACAGCCTAGCAGTGCCTGTGCGGGGTGCCCTCCCTGCGGCCCACGGTGCAGCCAGCGGCCTCCTCACTGTAGTCCTGAGGCTGCACTGGAGGCCCTGCTTCAGTGCGTGCTGTGTGATGGGGCATCCGGGCCTCCCGTGCAGGGCTGACCTGTGAGCCGAAGCGGGGCTGCGGAAAGGCTTCACTCCAGAGGCTTAGCATACCTAGCGCTGCGAGCTGCCTTTGATACCACAGTTGTGTCATTATTAAGACAGAAAAAGAACAAAGAAGCGTAGCCTCTGCTGCAGAGGGCGCTCTGACTGGCATTTCTGTGTCTTCATCAAACCATCTGCTCGCACGATTTCACCTGGAGTCTACAGACACCCACGGCAGCCCCCATGGGGTCAGACTCCCGGCCTGTCCCGCTGGCTCTGGGCAGTCGTGCAGGGGAGGCAGCCACAGCGCCTCTGCTCACCTGGGAACCCCTGGGGCATGCCCTATCTGAAGCCCTGCTCCCACTGTGCCTGCTCCCCAGCTCTTCCTCACAGCTGGGCTGTGGGAGAATCTGGGAGCCCCACAAGTTCCACTGGGAAGTTGCTATGGAAACTCCCAGTGGGGTGTCTGGGGGCCACAGACCACACTCCCGCACTGCACCCAGACGTGGCCACGCCTCTCCTCTGCTGTCTAACCTGGCCTGGAGGAGAAAGCAGCACCTTCCTGCATCCACTGGGGGCAGGGTAGGGCCCACTGAGCCCCACTCGGGTCATGGGCCCCAGACTGAGCCCTGGCCTGGTGGTGGCTGTCCAGTGCATCACATGACCGGCAGCTGCAGGAGGGCGGAGCGCCTCCCACGAGGGCCTGCGGCCAGCCACCAGGTGATGAGGTCAGCGGGCCCTGGTGGACATGCAACCCAGAGCCCACCTGGCAGAGCCTGCAGCCCCATGGAACTCAGGGCGCCTCACCCCACATGTTGACAAGTGACTGGGTTTTCACAGGGTTTCCTGTGAGATTTTCTTTTTCACACAGTTCTTAAAATAAACCTTGTTGAAGGGAGGGTTTCGCAGAGAAGTGACAGATATATCTGTTCCACATAAGATGACGAATACCCCACAAACGCTCTCCAGAGGCATGGGCCCCAGAGTGGCTGTTGCTCCAGCCAGCCGAGTCCCGAGTCGGGCTGCCCCATGCACCTGCTGCGTGCACTGTGGTGCTGGGAGCTGCCTGCAGCGTGGCCGGGAGGTCGGGACACCGCAAATGCAGCCCTGGGAGGGTGGCAGCACTCCCCGGGACTGTGGGCCGTGGGCTGTGGGCTGTGGGCTCTGGCCAACCAGGGCGGGGCTCTCTGCTCGGGCTTAGGAGGGAAGGGCTCCGTCCGAATTGTGGGTTCTGACATCCACCACACCAAATGGCAAATGGACTTATAAGAATCCAGGTTTTTAACATTCTTTTATTATTTTAAGGCAAGCATGAATGTTTTTAACTACATCTGTCTGAACACCATTTAATATATTGAATTCAGAGGCTAAAGGAGGTTTTTAAAATAATATTTTATGGAAGATTACGTAGCTGTGTTTCCAAAGAATATTTATTGATATGGGGAAATGTACCCCCAAAGTTCCCAAAGGAAAATGGAGGAAAAGGAATTGTGGCATGGCTGTCCCCCCAGAAGCGGGACTTTGTCCCTCTCTCTGTATGTCTCTCCATGTGCCTTATTGCAGAATTCTTTAAACAAGGAAAAGAAACATGTCCAGGCTGGCCTTGTAGCAGAGCAGTCGCATCTCACGTGGCTGACCGTGGTTCAAATCCCAGCCCTGGCAGGTTTTTACTCTGTTACTCTGAACACGTACGTACGTTGAGATAGAAAATTCCCCTGTCGTGGTAGCCTTGTGATGAGTGACGTTTTAGTGTACCTTTCCCAGAGCTGTTGAAATCAGATGTTTTGTTTCATGGCTCGTGCTGTGAGTTACTGGCCAGGCGCGACCCTCCGCAGACCTGTGCTTGCACACTGTGCTCACCCCGTGGCTGCGGGTAATTACGACCACCGCTCGGCCTTTCTCGGCCTTGGCACGAGGGTCCTACCAGCCTCCCAACCTGTGCAGCTTATTCCTTTGCTTCAGTTTGATCATCGTAGCGATTATTTGTTACGCGAAAGTTCTGTAAAACCTGCCTTAAGCACTGTAAGCCCCGTGCCACTTGAGAGAGAGCATGGGGACATTTTACCTTTCATTCCATACAGCTAACCAGGTTGTGGCGTCCTCGTTTTTCACTTCGGTGACACGTTGGGTGTTTCACACTCTCTGGGACAGTCTCCTTCATCTGCTTGCGCAAGCATGATGGCAGTCTATTTCGTATTTTGAAGTTGTGACAGCAGCTCAGGGTGTGACCCATCTAGTATTGTTTATTGATGCCTTTCCCTTCATTTCACCAGCCGTGCCCGAACTCTCCTTCCCAGAGGGCCGGCTCCTGGCGGCGCTGGCCATCCTCGAGGCCCCTCGCGGGTCTCCTAGCCACGCTGTCCCCGGGACTGGCCTCTCCACTTACGGTCTTTTTACCTTGGAATCAGCTCAGTAGTGGCCGACCCTTCTCTTTGCTAATGGAGGCACTTCAGTTTTAAATTCCGCCCTAATTACTGTTCCGGCAGCGCCCGTCGGGCCCTGACACGGAGCTGTTCTTTACATATTTCATGACCTCCATTGTGCTGCCCACACTTCTTGAATTATTCAGCAGTGTGTTTTCTCATTTCCAAAGGAATATGGCTTTTTGGCTGTGTTTTAGCATTGACGTCTATCTTTGAGTAGTTATTAGAGCCTACCCGCTTATGGACGTGAAATCTATGATTGGATATTCATTGAGACTGGCTTTGCGGCCAGTACCTGCCAGCTTCGGTAAAAGTCCCCGGTGGTCCTTGATGGGAAGTCCTGGAAGTGCTCGCTGAGCCACGGATTGCGCTGCTCGGTGCTCTCGGCCCTCCCTGACGCTGGCCACACCGCTGACTCCTGGCCGAACCTCGCTGCGGCCCACCCCGTCTTGTGATTCTGTATGTTTCTGCGTGTTTGCCTCCAGCCCAAGCACCTGCGGCAGCCGAACGCTGTTTCCGGGTAGGACCCGTTCCCACTGGCCGTGACTGCTCGTGTTCCCCTCGTGGCTCAAGGTTGGCTTGTTGGCTTTTACCGTGTTGACTCTGAGTGATCGAGAAAACTCATCATCTGTCTGTTACTAGAATGCAGGCGTGTCTCCCAGCCTGCCTTCGCTCTTTGGGGCTCTGCTTGTACGCATTACATAAAGTTAGGATCGACCTTTCAAACGTCACCAAACAAGGAGTCTGCTGGAATTTTCGTTGGGATTGCATGGCAATGTTTACTCTCCAACCTGTGAGAAGGGTATAACTTTCCATTGTTCACGTAAAATGAACCGAGAACTATACATTAAAGAACACACATTGATCAAGTAGAAAATAAACACATACTGTAAGAATTAGCTTATTCTTTCATTAAGACTTGCTTTATTTAACTTGATTTATTTATTTATTTTTAATTTGACCAGAGAGGGTCAGAGTGAGAGAGAAAGAGGGAAAACGAAAAAGCAAGCTGCCATGTCTGGGACTCAAACCACGGTCGGCCACATGGGAGTCCAGCACCCTCAACCAGCTGCCAGCCCAAGAATTAGCTTATTCTTTAAGAAAAGTAATAAAATAGGTAAATCCCTGAGAGAACCAGTTACAAATAACAAACCAACCCCCAGAACAGCACATCAGCCAGCACTAAGAAGAGCAGGTGAGCAAGTACTGCTCCCACGGGACAGCCAGGTTCCCGCACGAGCCCCCAGACGAGCCCGCACTGAACGAGGTGGGCGGTGAGGACCCAGTGTGTGTGCAGGCTCCAGCCTTCCCACAGAGACAGCCCGGCCCGTGTGGCTCAGCCTGCGTGTGGCCCAGCAGGGGCAGACCCTGTGCCCTGCTGTCCTCTCAGGAAGCCAGAACGGCCTGAGAGCAGCGGAGGGGCCACCTGTGCCAGCCACGATGGCCGGCGTCACGCAGGGCCAGCTGGCCAGCCGCCTGCTGCACCCTCACAGGCAGGCAGTGCCTGCTCCCATGTCACCACACCTGGGCGGCTCGTCCTGCTGCGACCTTACCAGGACTGCTGTGTCACAGGTGGATGGAGCTTTCCGCTCCATTTCAGACTTTTGGGACCACACGTGATGCGGTCCCATGTTCACACAGTGTCACTGTACAGCACGTGACTGCCTCACGGGTCACCTCTGTACCTCACTGTCAGGTGAGGAGACTGGAGCCAGCTCATAGGTCTGGACGCTGAGAGGGCCGGGGCCCGAGGAGACAAGTGTCTCACAGCAATGCACAGTGCCTGGTCTCAGCCCAGAGCCTCTGCTACTAGGCACGTGTACAACCATGACCCAGGCCCCCGAGACGGGGAGGGGCCGCGGTGCGAGGACCTGGTTGGGGTGCCGCCCTCCCTGACGCTCGTGAAGGAGGGAAGGAACCTTACGCACATTTCAGGTTACTTAAAGAAACAAAAGTGGGAAGACCACTGTGTGATGCTAGGGAGTTCTCAGCACCCCCACACACTCTTCCCAAGTCAAGCTGGAACCCTTCGAGCCAGTCTGCAGGAAAGCCAAGGCCACCGTGTGGACACACGAGAACAGAACAGTGGCCCCCGTGTGACACGGCAAACACAGGCCACCCTGCAGGACACTTGCACAGTATACCAAGGAAACGTGGCAGTAGGAGGGAAGCAGGCTGCGAGGGGAGGCAGAGCCTGGTGGCCAGCAGAGGTGGGGCCGGGAGGACAGAGCGTGGCTAACGGGTGCAGAGTCCAGCAGGCGGGGAATGGTCCCAGAGCCGCCCGGTGCTGTGGGCCACGGTGGGTAACGGCGTTTGCCGGCTATATTTCAGAGAAGCAGGGGTTTTGAACGTTCTCAGCCCAGAGTAATGCCAGCTGTCTGAGGCGGTGGACGTGCTGTTACCCTGGCTTAACCGTTGCACGGAATACACTGTACCCACGAAGATGCACACCTGTTACGTGTCCAGTAGAAACGAAACGGAACATCAGCCAAGTGCACATTGCATGTGCCTTTTGAAATTTTTCTTTGGATAAGCCAATTGTCAGAGCACATCTATGAAGCCACTGGAGAAATTTCCACGCAATTTTTTTTTTTTAGGTTTTTGCCATAGGGTGTGTGGCACTTGTCAGAGAGAGACAGTGAGAGGGAGGGTGAGAAATCACCCCCAGGGGCAATGGCCACAAAATACACCCCCCCATTCTCCTCTCAGGATCTTGGGCATGCACGTGTACCCAGCATGATGTTCAAGCTGCCAGGTCCAGGGCTCGAACCACAGTCGGCCGTACGGGAGTCCAGTCCCTTAACCTCCATGCCACCTACTGGCCCCTCTATATAATTATTTTTAATTTTGTTAGCTGCAACAGTATGTTTATGTTAAAAAAATCATCTATTAGAGATGAATGTCCAAGTAGAAAATAAATAATTGAAATACGCATCATTTAAAGTAGCATAAATGATAAACTACATAGAAATCTAACAAAAATTTGCAAAAGACTAAAGTTATTGGGATAAGTTAAAGAGGACAAAAATATATCAAATTTGGAACATATTATATTCAGGGGTTTGGAGGAGTGAATATGGTTAAGATGTAAATTGTCCAACTCAGTCTATGGATTTCATGCAATTCTAAACACACTTCTATACCCCTCCCATGGAACTTGAAAACTGATTTTCCAATTTTTATGGAAATGCCAAGCTAAGAATAGCTAAGATACGTTTTTAAGAAGAACAAGATGCAAGGAATCACTTTACCGGATACCAAGACTTATTCTAAAGCTGCAATAATGAAGACAGTGCGATACTGGCATAAAGAACTTTGAAAATCCGGGAATATAACGCACACTATTGCACTGGGAATTGTACATCTCTGTGGACAGCTGTTTTGTGCAGTTCGGGAGGAGCCCCAGGACACCAAGACAGTGAGAGACAAATGCCTTTCTTTCTTTTTTCTTTCTCTTTCTTCCTTTCTTTTCCTTTTTTTTTTTAAGAGAGATTTTTAGTATAGGGCACGCGTACTTGCTGGACAGACAGAGACAGAAAACGAGAAATTCCCCGGGGGGATGGCTATGCCATAATCCCTTCTCCTCCGTTCTCCTCTCAGGATTTTGGACACGCACGCACACATGCCTGGTGTGAGTTTTAAACTGCTGAGCCCAGGATTTGAACCATGGTCAACTATGTGGAAGTACAATGATGTGACCAGTCTGCCGTCTGCTGGTCCTGATTCCTGTCCTTTCCAAAGGGTAATATCAGGACCATGAGGCATAGTCACACCCTAGGAAAACAAAATCGTTCCCCTTATTCACGGTAACCCTGAAAAGTGACACCCACAGGGTTCCCCCGGGGTTGGGAAGCCCGCAGGAGGCAGAGCAGCAGCGTGCGAGCTAGCGGGGGAGAAGAGCTAGTACCTACCCTGGGGTGTCGCAGCCCCTCCTCCCCAGCCCCGCAGCCAGGGTTCTGGGCTCGCACTCACCTTCCCCACTGTCCGTCCACCTGTACCGAACCCTGATCTTCCAGAAGCTTCCGGCGCTGAACCATGCCACAGTGGCTGGGCTGCACACGCATCTGTCTGAAGCCGAGTGTGACAGCACAGCTCTGTCCATAAGGCGGCCAGATACTTGCTTCCGTGTTACTCCGATTCATTTTAAAACCTGTTTACAGTCTACTGAAATAATACAACCTGCTGAGGCCGTGGCCCTCAGTTTGAACCATGCGTCTGAAACGAGGACTGGGATGTGCAGTTCGAGTGCAGGAGTGGGGAGAGCCCACCGCACCAGCAAGCCGAGCGGAGGCTGGAGAGAGCTGTGTCCTTAGGTGCCCCAGGCAGCGCCGCCTCTGCAGAGGGGCCCACAGGAGTGCCAGTGCTCGGTCAGGCTTCAGGAAGGTCTCTGCACAAACATGCTGAACACGGCCCACAAGTCCCCGTGAAGCTCCCGAGGGCACAGGCTCGCTCGCGTCACCAACCGCAGGGTCACACTTGGAAAGTTGAAGTCCCGGACGGGGCGGACGCGTGCACAGGAGGTGTCCTGTGTGTCCGCGGGCATAGCCAGGGCAGGAAGTGGGGCGGAGGAGGCGGGCTGGGCAACTGCACAGCTGAGGGTGACGGAGGGACGTGGGCAGTGCCTGTCCTCGCTGGGGATCAGCCGTTGGGATTCGTCGTCAACCTCTCGGTGTGCACCCGTGTCGCGCGAGGAATTCCGGAGAGGAGTCGTGCGGCCTGGACAGAGCGGTACGCGGCTGCCTGGCGTCGGCGTGTGGGCTGGCAGCAGCTGGGCACGGAGTGGGTGGGATGAGTCACGGCTGGGCCCGCGAGGCTGGTCAGTGGTGCTGCGTTTGCTGGCTGGCTCAGCCGCGGCCTGGCCTGTGGTTTTTGTGACAGAGCGGGAGCAGACCGTGGGACAGGGTCCCGACCAGGGGCACAGTCGGACAGGTTTCCTGAGGGAAGGAGTGAGAGAGAGGACAAATGGAGACCACGCAGCGTCACCGCAATTCAGGGTCTGCCGGAGATGACGCAGCGTCACAGCTCTATGATTGGTTGCTTTTGTGGACCAATCATGAGGTACCGGATATGCAAATCTGAGGGATTCTAGTGGCCAATCAGGGTGTGGTTTTGAAGGTGAGGTTTTTGAAGGGGAGCCAATCATGGCCTTTGGCATTGTGTAATTGTTTGCTCTCTGAAAAACCCGCGATATTCCCTGGTGCGTAGCCTCCCACAGGACAGGGGCGTGCACCACCCATGGCCAGGTCTCTGAGCCCAGAAGCAGCTCTTCAGGTCGGGGTCAGTGAAGGCAGAGCCCCCAGGAGCCACCGTGGCAGAGGCTTGTCAGAGCCATGCATGGCTCACATCTGTGCCAGCCATGGACTCCCGTCTCTGCAGAGCCCCCACAGCTCGGGGGCTCCCAGGAAGGACAGGGACGCCCAGAGAGAGGACGGTGCCGACAGGGACCAGGGCGAGCAAGAATGGGGCCAGCCGGTGCCCAGCGCCTCCCATCTGTGGACAGTTTCCCGTCATGCTCCGTGGCATTTCCACGCAGTAGAATACCTAGGTAATATCGACCGCTTATCTGAAAGGCACAGCTACAATGTGTGCAGAGACAGGTAACCTGATGGCTCTATGCTCATAAAGAAATGGAATCGATCATTAATAACGTCCGAAACAAATCTCCAGACCCAGATGATTTCACCAGCGAATTCTAGCAAACATCTAAGGAAAAAAAAAGATAGAAAGTCTTACAAAAAATGGAAGCAGAGAGAAATTCTTAACTCATTCTGTGATGGCAGCATCACCCTAACACCAAAATAAGATAAAGACATTACAGAAAAGGAAAACCATAGACCAGCATCTCTTAGAAGATTGATGCAAAGCCTGCAAAGTATATATATATTGAACAATCAGAAAAGTCCTGACGTAGCTTTCTATGTTTTGCTACGCAAAAATGCGTCACGACTTCTGTGGTGGCCAGTAGGTGAGCAGACTGAACCCAGCATGGGGCGGGAGCGGAGACGCACCACACCAAGCAGGGTTCATCCCGCCACGCAGGGCTGTTCGACATTCGAAAATCAGTGTCGTCCATCGGAGCAAGAAGCGGGAAGATAAGTCACAGGACCCTGTCCATAGATGCAGAGAGGCACTGGGCAAAATGAACACCCCGCATGGTGAGAGCTCTCAGCAAACCGGGAATAGAGGGGACCATCCTGGCCAACGAAGAACATCCACAAAAGCTACTGCTCACATCCTACTTAGAGGTAAGAACCCAGATGCTGCCCCTGGTGTCGGGAGCAAGGCGAGGGGGTCCTGTGTAGCACCTTGTGCCACGTCACACCAGGAGCGCGAGGGAGGTCCACGAGACAGAAACAAACAGGTGCAGGCTAGGAAAAGGCACTGTCCCTTCCCAGATGGCGCTGCTGTGTGGGCTCCGAAGGATCCCTCCAGATAGCCTGGCACTGGCCAGCGGGCGCAGCGAGGTGGCAGGTGCAGGCTAGCACATGGGAGCAGTGCGGCCTGCATCCCCACAGTGAGCAGCGCGAGCCTGAACCAGGCCGGCACGCTACAGCAGCAGACGTGAAGGGCATGGCAGTGTCCCCAAATGCAGGGACTCCATGCAGGGAACATTCCTGGAAAGAAAGGTCTAAGTCAGTGGAGACGTATCTCACACCATGGACTGGAGATCTCAGTATTGCTGAGATGTCGATTTCTCCTAATTTGATGCATGAATTCAATAGAATCTGAATCAAAATCCCAGAAAGTTCTTTTTTTGAGAGAGTTGGTTTTTTTTTTTTTGTTTGTTTGTTTTTTTTTTTTTGAGAGAGAAAGCAAGCTGCTAGATCCAGCTCTTTATTTTTTTTTTTTTTTTGAGAGGGCACGTGCGCTCGCCAGAAAGACAGAGACAGAGAGACAGAAAGTGAGAAATCACCCCCCAGGGGAGATGGCCATGCCACAATCCCTTCTCCTTCATTCTCTTCTCGGGATCTTGGGCACGCATGCACATGTGCCAGCCTGAGTTTAAGCCATTGGGTCCAGGACTCGAACACTGAACTACATGGGAGTCCAGTGACATAGCCATTGCGCTAACTGCTGGTCCCGCAGAAAGCTCCTTTGTAGATGTCCACCAATGGGTTCTAAAGTTATATGAAGTGGCGAAAGACCTAGGGCAGCCACCATGTCACTGATGAGCACAACTAGGAGGATGGCACCCGACCGCAGGACTTCCTGCACAGCCACAGTCGTGACGGCAGAGCGGCACCGTGACCAAGGAACTGTGGCCTAATAACTCAGACAATCTCGCACATCACTGGGACCCAGCGCAAGCTCAGAAACCAACCTACACAGATAGACCCAATTCATCTCGGACTAAGATCAGGGAAAATCAATGGAGAAAGGACAGTCATTTCTTTTTTTCTTTCAATCAATCATGATGAAAAAGGGACATCCACAAGCAAAAAGGGAGAAATAAAGAAAAGAAGCCCCTCCCCAAAAAGGCACCCTACACACAGATCTTACACCCCTCCCCAAAATTAACTCAAAATGGCTTGGGGCTGACAGGTGGCGTGATGGTTAAGGGCACTGGACTCCCACGTGGCCGACTGTGGTTGGAGTCCTGGATCTGACAACTTGCTTTCTCACTGTCCCCGCACTCCTGTCCTTCTCTGGTCAAATTAAAATAATAAATAAATAAAGTTAAATAAAATAATTCTTTAAAAAATCAAAATGGATCATAAATTTATTTGACTATAGTTTGCTTGTGTTTAAGATATACATCAAACGTATATTCCATGGGACCAGCAGTTGGCATAGAGGTTGCATCGCTGGACTCCCACGTGGTCGACCGCGGTTCAAGTCCCGGACCCGGTGACTTGAACTCACTCCGGGCGCGTGTGCGTGCGTGCCCAAGATCCCGAGAGGAGAAGGGATTGCAGCGTGACCATCCCCCTGGGGGTGATTAAAAAAAAAAAAAGTATATTCCATGAGAGAAAAGAAAAATGCTGTGTTTGACTTTATTAAAATTAAGTTTGCTCTTGGGGCCAGCGTATGGCATGGTGGTTAAGGTGCTGGACTCCCAAATGGCCAGCCACAGTTCAAGTCCCAGACCTGGTGATTTCCTTTCTTTCTCTCTGTCCCTCTCTGGTCAAATTGAAATAAATAAATAAAGTTAAATAAAATGCTTCTTTTAAAAATTAATCCATTCCTTATTTTTAAAAAATTAAGTTTGCTCTGGAAAAGTCTCCATTGAGAGATTGAGGAGACAAACCTCACAGTGGCAGAAAATGTGTGCAAAGCATTAAAGTACTTCTCTCCAAAATATACAAAGTACTCTTAGAATGCAGCAGTAAGAGAATAACCCAGTTAAGAAATGGTCAGAGGGTGCGAGCAGGCACCGTAGCAGGAAGGGGACCTGGTGGCAGGTGTGCATGGAAGAGCCCTCAGCACTGCTCCTCACGGGGGCTGGGCACGAGTACAGATTCAGCACAGCACCGTCCACGCATGGAACGCCACATGAGAACACCTGGGAGGCTGGGGCACTGCCCACGCTCCACCCTCGGCCGCAGACAATCCACGTACAACGTTCAACTACCCCAGATGTAACCGCTCATTCCCTGCAGGGCGGGGGGCATTACTGATCACACGCACAGCCGGTTAACCTGTGTGTCATGTGTGTTACATGTGGTACGCTGTGTACTGATCACACGCACAGCCGGTTAACCTGTTGTGTGTCATGTGTTTTACATGTGGTACGCTGTGTACTGATCACACGCACAGCCGGTTAACCTGTGTGTCATGTGTGTTACATGTGGTGCGCTGTGTACTGATCACACGCACAGCCGGTTAACCTGTTTTATGTCATATGTGTTACATGTGGTGCGCTGTGTACTGATCACACGCACAGCCGGTTAACCTGTTGTGTGTCATGTGTTTTACATGTGGTACGCTGTATACTGATCACATGCACAGCCGGTTAACCTGTTGTGTGTCATGTGTGTTACATACGGTACGCTGTGTACTGATCACACGCACAGCCGGTTAACCTGTTGTGTGTCATGTGTGTTACATGTGGTACGCGGTGTACTGACCACACGCACAGCCAGTTAACCTGTGTGTCATGTGTGTTACATACGGTACACTGTGTACTGATCACACGCACAGCCGGTTAACGTGTTGTGTGCCATGTGTGTTACATACCGTATGCTGTGTACTGACTGCATGCACAGCTGGTTAACCTGTTGTAGGCCGTGTGTGTTACATACGGTATACTGCGTTCTTATACTAGGCTAGAAAAATAAAAGCGTTATCTAAAAACGCGTAAGAGAAAATGCAGTGCTTCCTGAAAAGAATCTCTGTGAGTGTACCTGCACAGTTCAAGCCGTGTGGTTGAAGGGGCCATCTCTGTGTGTGCGTGCGTGCGGACACTTTCCACTGCAGGCCTGTGCCTTCACACGTGCAGGCGTGACTCTTGTGCGTCGCTGGTGGGTATGAGGGAATAGCCACTCTGGAAACCAGAGCCCTCCTAAAGTTCCCGTACCACCTGCAGTCGCGGCCCCAGGTGACCACTAGCAGGAATAACCCAAAGTCAGGCCCTGCCGAACCGGCCTCCGGTGTCGTGGGCTCACCCCAGACGCCTTCCGCGGAGACTGGCGAGCACAGGGGCGGCAAATGCTGGGGCAGGCTCAGCCGCAACCAGAACCGTCGTCTGCGACGGCGAAGGGAGCGCTCGCAGCCCCAAGGCTGCCCTGGGGACGCAGCGGTGGCGGTCAGTGTGGCCGCGTTCACAGCGGTGACTGCGAAGGCCAGCGAGAGCCCGAGGACCTCGGGGGTGGTTCGCTCCCCGAGGGCGCGGTGGGAGGCGGCCGCCAGCAGCCGGGCAGCCTGGGCTTCGCGGACCCTGGGCAGTGGAGGGGCGGGAAGGCGTTAAGAGGGAGGCGGCAGCGGGGAAGGCCGGCGAGCCACGCAGCGGGGGCGGGGGGGGAGCCATGCAGGAGGCCAAGGACGCGCTTGGGCGCGGGCGGCGCCGGGCGGGCGCGGAGCGGACGGGATGGGAGGGTCTGGGGTGCTGGGGAGGGCGCTGAGCGCTGGGAGGAGGACGCCCAGGGGCGCGTGCCAAGGGGGCACCTCGGGGGGCGAGCGCGGGC
>NW_006204543.1:654580-659658 GCF_000334495.1 Tupaia belangeri chinensis | reverse complement strand
CAGCTCGCTCGCTCCGCCGGGGCCCTGGACCGCGGCGATTTGCCTGTGGACCCGCGGGCCTTCCCTGGTGTCTCCTCGCTGGAGGGGAAAAATCTCTGCTGTGCTTTAAGTGCTCCTTTAAATTCGGGAGATGCCAGTGATGTCATCGTGAACTCAAACTTTCCTTCATTGGACACGACCAGTCAAGTGGACCCTCCTCCCGGCGCCGCCGCAGCTCCTGAGCTCCCAGCAGTGAGGAGACAGCCTCGAGTGAGCGGCCTTCATTGCTGCCCACAGTTGTCACAGCAGGTTGGAGAGTGGCCCGAGGGCAACTTGCTCCCCTGCAGGGCTGGTGACAGGGCCCAGGGCACAGCCACGGCTGGCAGTGGGTGCTGCCGGCCCTCCCTTTCCGGACGTGGCTGTGAAGGGATGTTCTATCTGATGAGGCAGGTTGAGTCCAGGACCGGGGGACAGTGGGGCCTGAATCCGGACAGGAGCACCTGCAGGACCCCCGTCCACCTCTGCAGGATGCCTGGGGACCTGCGGGGGAAGGGGTGGCAGCTTCCTGGGCCCTGCAGGCAGCTGGCATCTCTCAGCCTCCAGGGCCTCTTCAGCACCAGAACTGCCCTGGCCCTGCAGAGCTGGAGGTCCACACAGCACCAAGTTCTGGGAGAATCCCCCGGGTGACGAGCCGCCATGGTCGCACTGACCCTGTGAGTGCACCATGAGTGCCAGCTCCATGGGAACGTGGGGAGCAGGTCCCGGAGTCCTGGAGGCAGCTGGGGCCTCACGCGGGCCTGGCCGTGGAAATCCTACAGCAGGGCCACAGCACTGGCAAGCTCGTGTGATGAACCACAGCGCCGGCTGGTTGCCATGAGCATGGCCTGAACCACCAGTATGTCACACTGGGCCTGTGAGAACTTCGTGCCGTCTGCCGCAGGTGTGCGTCCAGATGGAAGGAGGCGGGGACAGCAGATCCCAGGGCCTGGATGTCCACAGTGGCGGCCCGCCTTGGTCTGCCAGTTGTAGGTCCCCCTGGGCCTGGACCTGGGTGACAGGTGTCCTCTGAGAAGTAACCCGGTGGGGAGCTCTTCCTCTGGGCTGGCCACATGCTCTCCATGACCTCTGGCCTCGCTATGGTGCCATGTTTACTCAGGGTGGCATGCCTGCGTCAGCGGGAGGCCTGGCGGTGACATCTGGGGCCTGGGCTCCTGAGTGGTGGCAGCCGTCTGCCGGAATCCCCATGCGATGACCCGTGTGGAGGCCCAGGGTGGCCATGGGTCGGAAACCCTCTGGAGCTGAGTCTGGGAGCCCACCTGTGGGACTGTGGGAACAGCCACAATGGCTTCAGCTGGGCTTGCTGAGCTGCTTGTGAAAGTCCAAGTGTGGGAACCGCAGATGGCATAACGGTTACGTCGCTGGGCTCCCGTAGTCGACCGTGGTTTGAGTTCAACCCGGTGGCTTAAACACACTGGGTGCTTGTGCGTGCCTAAGATCCCGAGAGGAGAATGGAGGAGAAGGGATTGAGCATGGCCATCCCCCCTGGGGGGTGAGCTCTCACTTTCTGTGTCTCTGTCTGTCTCTGTCTCTCCAGCGAGCTCACACATCCTATAGCAAAAATCTCTCTAAAAAAAGAAAATTCCGGTGCAAATGTTTCCATTAACCCTGCAGATTTAGCTGCATGTTTCCTGAAACATGTAAACACAACCACTGCGAGTCTCTTCACTGTTCTCATTTATGTTCAGTGTCCTGTCTTCATTTCTAAGAAGCCAAAATTGCTGTATTTTAAGGTCGTTGATTCATGTTTTTGGTCAGAATAAAGGCTGAGTCAGCTTCTGCCTGGCCAGCAGGGGGTGTGCTCACCGTGGTGTGGCCCCCACTGGAGCCGCCTTGGGAGAGGATTGCCAGACCGGAAGGAGGGGTGGGTGTGTGCACATGTGCGTGTGCATGCGCTCCCGGCGCGCCTGCCTTGCAAGTGATGAAAACCAGAGAGGGAACGGGCGTGTGCTGGGACAGCCAGAGCTGGCAGGCCCGGCGGTGGCTCCCGTGGTGGGGCAGGATGATGGCATCAATGGTTCTGTGTCTTGGGAGGGCGGCCTTTGGCCCCGAGCACACTGTGAGTCAGAATATTTGGTGGCGTGGGGCTCCAGGGGCAGTTCCAGCAGACACCAGAGCAGGTGCCCAGCCACGGGAGATGCTGTTCATCCACCAGCTTTTATGTAGGACTGAAACGTGATGGGTTTAATTTGAACATGAGCCCCCCACCCTTGGAGGGCCCACACTGGTCGTGTTAGGGCCTCAGCGTACCCCAGGAGTCTGAGTGTCGGAACAAGCGTGCACGGGTCTCGGCATGGACTGAGCCCCACGAGGGGCGGCCACCTTGGCCAGGCAGTGGGCGTGCAGTTCTGCTCCCCGTATAGTGGCAGAGGTGTGCTAGAACAAGTCTCTAGAGTGCTGGAAATGGAGGGACCTGGACGGGGGCACGGTGGTGATGCGTGCGCTCGCTGGGGCCACACGTGGGGCGGTTCTGGGTTCACGCCTGGACCCCTGAATATGCCAGCTGTATACGCCTGTAATTCTGGACTGGCTGAGGGGTGGGTCATGACGTCCAGACCATCAGAAGTGTTGTCCCTCTGTCTGTCTCTTCCTCTTGCCTATGGAAGAAAGACATAAATAGACTCTTTAAAAATGCTGCAATTGAGAGAAGGGCCAGACACCGCCTCAGTGCTGGCAGAGCTGAGGAGGCGTGATCAGCTGGCTGGCTCCTGTGGCACCTTGTGCGGTGAGGGGTGGGAGCTAGGGAGGACCCTCTCGCTGCAGCTGCCCTGGGTGAGGCTGGGCCCACTTGGGCTCCAGGTCCCTGTGGCAGAGGCACAGTGCCAGCTGGTCTCCAGGGGCTCAGCCGGCGAAACCTCACAGCTCCACGAGCCCGTGGTCCCGGAGTCATGGCCATCAGCTGCACAGCAGCTCACATTGAGTCAGAGTAATGCAAGTTCAAAATGTCCTCCCCTTCCAGCAGAGACGGAAAGAGATGGAGAAGGCAGAGAGACAGCACCCATAGGGCTTTGGTGCCAGCACCCCTCCCGGCCCCAGCCCACCCGGTGCACGGCACACCTGTGCCCAGCATACTCAGGAGGGCTGTGGGCATGAACCCAAACCTTCCTACAGGAGCTATCCTCACAGAGCTTCGCTTGACCCCTGCACCACTGTCCAGCTCCCTGGAAATGCGAGTTTTAGGCCATCTCTCTTGGCTACAGCAGACAAGTTTACAGAAGACTCATTTTGTAGCTTTGAAGGATGTCGAGTTTGTCCTTCCAAGGGAGTGTGTTCTGTTTGAGCAGGCTTGTGTTCTTGCTCAGTTTTCCTGATAAATATAATGGAAACCTGATGTTTGAATGGTACCCACGCAGAAGGTACAGTGTTGCCTTTTATTAAGTACATGGTTCGGCCCCCTGGAGTCCGTTTCCTGTCGTCTGTGTCCCGCTGACTGGCCTGCTCGAGCATGTGGACTTGCATGCAGCGCCAGAGCTTGGTGTGACTACACCAGGCCCCACTCCGGTGCCTCGCGAGCTCAGAGTGTGTTCCTCAGCCCTGAGGCAGGGTCTGGGAGCTGCCCAAGAGGAGGCAACTGCATGCAGACCGCTGTCCCATGCTGCACCTGCCGGCTGGACCTTTGCACCTCAAGGAAGACCACTGGAGCGACACTGTCTGGAAGGCCTTGCCCAATCACACGTGCCTCGGACTCACTGGGCGTCAGGCCTGCCAGTTCCTCGGTGCGCTTGAGGGTGGCCCCCACATCCGTGTGACTGAGCTGCACAGTGCACGGCAACCCGAGGCCAACAGGTACCTGTTTACCCTGGGGTCAAAGCGCACAGCACAGGTATAGCCCCCGTCCCACAGGTCCTGCAGGGATGATCCAAGGCTGGAAGCATGGACAACAGTCTGCATGTAACTTTCGTGCCTGTGGGAGCGCCATCCGGTAGCCAGGGGGTACCAGGGACCTTCAGAAGGTTAGTAGGGAAATGAATAAGCACCAGTTTATTTCAGGCAAAAAAATTTTAATTACGTGGGTTTTGATAATACACATTTTCCTGCTTTGTTTGTTTGTTTGTTTGTTTGTTTAAAGACCCTTCCTTCTTGGTTAACTTTCTGCTTTTAAGATGTTTTTAAGTTGGAACATTTGGTTTGTCTGTATTTTAAATACTATCACGCTGTTTCTGGAAGGAACCATCACCCAGCAGTCAGAACCTGGGAAGAGTTTCCAGCCACCTGGGGCTGAGTGACCAGCTGCGTGACCTTGGGCCCAGTCCCAGGAGGCTCTGGGGCAGGCATCGGAGGGGATGGACGAGTGAGTTGGTGAAGTGTGTTCCTCAATGCTAGCAGTTGGGCCGGGCCAGCCAGTGCTGTCAGTAGCACACTGACTGCGGTGCGAGGAGCCACCCAGCCCACCATAGGTTCAGATCCCCGGGCTGGCCTGAAAACTCTGTGGGGGCACAAGGAGGCCCGAGGTCCCGAGGGGCTGGAGGACTGTGGCGGGGGCCCAGCGTGTGCTGCCTCCCTCCCTCCCTCTGTCTGTCCCACGTGCTCACATGCTCTCTGTCCTTAGACATAAAGTCTCCGGGGTCATTCCAGCGAGAGGGACCTGGAGGCACACGCTGTCTCACCACAGGCCAAGCCTCCCACCTCCCTCAGGAGCTGTGGCCGTGGCTCGGGGCGCTGCTTGAGTGGACTTGTTTGACACCTCTGTAGAGGAAGGGGGCGTGGCTGGAAGATGGGGTCCTCAGTGTGGTCACGACTTGCGGCGTTTCCTCCAACGGTGGTCAGTGAGGGTCCTCTAAACCAGGCGGCGGTGGGCCTCGGGCTGTCTCTGGGTGCTGGTGGCCACTGGGGACGACCCCAGGGCTCATCAGATGGTGTTACAGACAGACGCTCCTCTGCTCAGACTTGATGAGAGGTCGTGCTTCCCGTGGGAAGTGCAGGGCAGCAAAGTCACAGCCCACTGGGGGCTGTAAGGGGACGTCAGAGGGGCCGTGGCAGTGGCCGTGGGGGTTATGGGGGGACATCAGAGGGGCCATGGCGGGGGCTGTGGGGTTTATGGG
>NW_006204543.1:651235-654344 GCF_000334495.1 Tupaia belangeri chinensis | reverse complement strand
GGCCGTGGTGGGGGCCGTGGGGGTTATAGGGGGACATCAGAGGGCCCATGGTGGGAGCCATGGGGGTTATGAGGGGACGTCAGAGGGGCCACGCTGGGGGCCGTAGAGGTTGTAGGGGACGTCAGAGGGGCAGTGGCAGTGGCCCGAGGCCTCCCAGCAGCTGTGTGGTCAGGCTCTGCAGTGCTGCTTCCTCTGAGCACAACCTCCCGCGGGGCCAGCTGCCACTGCAGAGCCAGTCTCGGGCACTGGGGCTGTGGGTCCCTCGTGGGTCCATCAGTCGTACCGAAGGGTGCAGGGTCTCCAAGCCATCTCCAGCACAGCCCAGTCCTGAGAAGGGTGTGGTAGGGTCAGTGGAAGCCCGTGCTGTCTGTGCACCGGGTGCGGCGGTGCGTGGGGAGGGCCAGGCGCTCCAAGACCAGTGGGGCCCTGGCCATGACACTCGGAAGATGGCTGCAGCCATGCTGCCCTTGCAGGGACTCTGTGGGTGACCCTGCCTTCTTGGGCCAGGTGCTGACTGAACCTGTGGCCCTCTGGGCTGCAGGTGCCCACCTGGCGCTGGGTTATCCACGTGACAGAGACTGGGACAGAGCACCTCTCCAGGGCTGGGGCTTGCACCAGATGAGGTCAGTGGGGTTCCCAAGGTGTCTGCCGTCTGGCAGGGTGTCTGTCCAAAATCCCATCTCCCCAGGACGCTCCCGATTCAGGCCCACTGGGAGGACGCATCCCAGGCCTACTGGAAGCAGAGCCCGTGGCAGCTGTCCTCCTGCCGGCTACTTCCCAGCTGTGGACTAGCAGCCGCAGGGCCCGCCCCGCCAAGGATGAGTCCCCAGGCAGGAGCAGGCCTCCTCGCCTTCAGTCCGTGTGTCGGCCCCGATAGCCAAGCTTCATGACCCCACACAGAAGCAGTCTCTAGTTCTTCCAACCAAGTGGTCACGGGGAAAAGCCTGTAAGGGAACAGCAGGAAGGATCAGACGTCCTAAAAACACATGTCTCCGTTGCTGTGACTGAGGAGATTCCTGAGCATCTGACAGGCACTCGGGGTTAGAACTGAGCTGTGTGGGCCGCACCACGCGCTCCAACTCCCCCTCCAGGAGCCGCCTGCACCGAGCCCTCACGGCTTCAGACACCTGTTCAGAAGAGGCCCTCCGTTGGTGTTTGCTAAATGCCTTTAATAGTCCTGGGGGAATTAAAATGAGAAATTTAATTATTCTTTCTAGAACTGCATAGCTCCCAAGAGTTCAGGAACATTGTCATTGAGGGTGTCGCGTGTGTAAAACCAGAGACGTTTCCAGCTCCTGCCCTGCCCTGGAGGGCGCACAGCTTTGTTTGCTTGGGTTGCAAGTTGCACGAAGGCCAGGTACTTTCCCAGTGAGCACGTGTGTTTCTAGAGTTAAAATTCCCGAGTCTCAGTTCCGTACCTCACTGTCATTTCACGTGGCCTCGGGGAACACCAGCTACACATGTCTGATGAGGCGGACGATTTTGCCAGAGTTTTAAAAGTGAGATAGATTAGTGGTCCTGCCTTGGAAGCGTTTTAGGAAGAGAGGACAAAAGGTGTGTGGGCAGGTGATACTTGGAGCCACCCTTAAGGGCAGAAGAGCCTCGAGAGTAGATGTACAAAGCCCTGCATGCCCACAGGTCCAGCTGTCTGCAGCCCCCTTGGGCTGGGAGGCTCCCAGTGGGAAGAGGGTAAGTGGGCTGGACCCTGGGCCCTCTGAGGCCTGTAACACTGGCTCTTCAGGGACGGAGCATCCTCATCCTGAGGACAGGGTACTCCATTGGCCATGAGGGACAGCGTGGCAGGTGCTGGGGTGGCTGCCCATGGGATGGCCTCCTGGTTGCGGTGAGTGTGACCCTTCCTCCTGAGCTGAGGCAGGTGAGGGCAGCCAGGGCAGGCACCCCTTCCTCCTGCTCCAGAGGTGGGAGGTGCGTGCTGAGCCTTGCCACTGGCCTCCCGCGGGTGGGGGAAGCGGTGCCTGCTGGGTCTGGGTGCCGAGGCCAGAGAACCTGCTTTGGGGGTCGTCATTGGTTTGGCTGGCCAGAAAGCAGGTTCTCTCTGGGCTCTCTCGGGAGCCCCCACCACGGAGAGCACCCAGGCCAGGCAGGGGAGGCCATGCAGACTCCGCTACCGGTATCCCCATGTCCAGCCCTCGGTGTGGCCGTCTCCAGCCCACCAGCGGGAACACGGGATGGTACTGAGTAGACACGCCCTGAATGACAAGGGGAAAGCCCACCCCTGGCAGGCAGGGGCTCCTCCTAGGACTCAGTCTGCCTGGCTCCAAGTCTAAGGAAGGCAGGGAGTTTGCGTTGCTGTTGTGTGTTCTCACTCAGCAAAACAAGTGGCGTAGGGACCTTCGGCCGCAGAGGCATCTCGCGGCTTTGGGGCCACAGTTCAGGAAGCTGGGCCTGAGGACCCAGGAGGTACAGCAGGAAGCCCCAGGTACACGCCCTCCCAGCTGCACCTGGGGCCAGCTCTTGTGAGCCGGCGTGCAGCTGCTGGCTTGCCTCTCGGTGGCGACGTGGGTGCTGCTGGAGGTCCATGGTGTGAGGAGCCCAGCCCTACAGGGCCAGTGGGGCCTGGGGAGGGGGCCTGGTGGCTGGCGTGGCTGGGGCTGCATGAGACCCTCTGGGAAGATGCGGGCGAGGTCTCATCTCAGTCACGGTGGCTGAGGCTCCCCGCCCTCCGACTTCCACCTCACAGTGGAGGTGAACGTGACCTCGGGACCCTGTGGGCTTTGCGGACTGCAAGCTCTGGCTCCCGTCCCTGCTGCCTGAAGTCACAGCCCCTGGGGCCAGCTTGTCGTCCTGACAGAGGCCTCCTGGGTGAGCCAGGGCAAGCATGTCAGCCACGGCTGCTCTCTGCCATGTGGGACGGACCATGCTGTGGCCTCAGGCCCCGTGTAACATGGGGCGGCCCCCTGGTCCCTGGCCAGGCCTGTGCACTCGGGAAAAACAGTGGACAAGGAGAAAAGAGGCATCTGTCTGTTGTTCTCTGTCCCCTGCCCAGCCCTGCGGCAGCTGGCCACGGCGTGGCTGCAGCTGCGGTGGAGACGGCTGGGTGCCAGTTGGGCGTGGCATGGCCTTCTCGTCCCAGATACACGTCTGTGGA
>NW_006204543.1:632605-649933 GCF_000334495.1 Tupaia belangeri chinensis | reverse complement strand
CCCCACCCCGGCGGCAGCTGGCCACGGCGTGGCTGCAGCTGCGGTGGAGACGGCTGGGTGCCAGTTGGGCGTGGCAGGGCCTTCTCGTCCCAGATACACGTCTGTGGAGGAGGGCTGGGAGGTGGCACAGGTGGGGACGCCGCAGTCGGGATGGGCTTTACAGACCGGGCTAACGAAGGTGGATGGCCGTGCTTGCTTTTGAGGAAAATGTTTGAGAAATTCTCGTCACAGAGAAGACCAAAGCGTCCACAGAAACTTGGGGTCCTGGGGGCGGTGTTTGCCTGTGGGCCCACAGGCTCCGGTGCTTGTGGGCTGGGGCCACCAGGACAGCGATGCGGTGGGACAGCCGTGGGACTCAGGCTGGCTGCTGGGCAGAGTGGGCACCAGCTCATCCTCCCACCACGTGTTCCCATGTCATGCGAGTGCTCTTGTGCAGGCCGCAGCGTGTAGGGGACACGTGGAGGGGAGTGGCGTGTTCACTCTGGGGCGGCACCTCCCAGCCTCTCCCCTCTCACACAGCCCCCCGTGCGCTGGAGCCCAGGCGTGACAGGCCTGCTTTGAGCAGGTGGCACTGTGAGCCTGTCCGCTGAAAGGCTGGTCCCGTGTGACCCGGGCGGCTGGGGTCACTGGCTGCAGTTACGAGAGGCGTGACAGACGGGAGCAGCACGGTGTGGAGGGCGTCTCCCAGCCCTAGGTAGGTCAGGCTTTGTCACGGCTTTGGGGATCACAGGTGAGCCACAGTGAGCTCAGGAAGAACCACGAATGCTGTCAGAATTCAGAGTGCACCTGTGACATCGGGAAGGGGCACACCGTGACCAGCAACCGGGCACCGCACACACGTGCACGCACACACACACCACCACATACCATGCACACACGTACCACACACACACATGCACACACGCACATGCACACACATAGCCCGTCTTGTTGAGGCCCCACCACAGGTCCTCAGCCCCCCAGCTGCAAACACCCACCCATCTGCTGGCTGAGCTGGGAGGAGGCCCCGCTCCATCCTGTGTGTGCCTTCCCGGGGAGGGGCCTCATGCACAGTGCTCGTCCAGCACATGCATGCTGGGCGTCCACAGCACACGCATGCTGGGCTTCCTGCAGGACATGCCATGCCCAGCCCCCTGACCCTGGGCACTCTTCCACCCCGGGCCTGCCTGTGCTTCGTGTGGACCCACGAGGGCGGGCTTTCCCACATGGCCCCCCAGGTCATGCGTGCGTGACTCACACAGATCCCGCGTTGCAGAGCTCCACTCCCCGGTGCTTGGACACCCGTACCCCACCAGCAGGCAGGCGGAGGGACTTTGCGGTAGGAAGGGTTGGGTGCCGCCGTCGAGGGCCAGCACGGACTGTCACAGCCTCAGTCATTCTCGGTGTGTCCTCTGCGGGTGCTCGGCTGTGGGTTGCCCCCTACACAGGTGCAGACCTTCAGGCCGGGACACGCCGGCTTTGAACACGTGCTCTCCCCAGCAGAGGGAAAGCGTGATGCTCCGAGGCGACAGTGTCTCCAGCTGCTACTGGAGCGCCGGACCACCCCCTCACCGGGCCGTTCTCAGCCGTGGCGTGGCCAGGCCAAGGCCCTGTGGCTCTGGGTGCCGTTTGCCACTGTGCTCAGCACCTGATTCCACAAAGGTTCTTTCCAGAAGCCCTGGAAATCAGACGTACCAGCTCGAGGAGCACGAAGTCACATTTTCAAGAAGAGCATCTGGGCCACTGCCCAGATTTCGGGTGTCTCCAACCGCCACATGTGGTATTTCATGAAGCCCAAGAGTTACCCTTAAAAGCACATTTTCCACAACCGCCGATGTCCATTAGAGGGAAAAAAAGACTGAAAAATAGTCCAGGTAACTTCACGGTAGGAAGGCTGGTCTTGGCTGGAGGGTTCGATGCCGCCCTCGAGGGCCTGGTAGGGAGGAGAGTGCGGCTGGCCGCGGCCGAGCTGCACTGCACACTGTCCTGGGGCCAGCGTAGGGTCTGCTGTCTGTGCTTCGGTGCAGCTGACAGGGCTACCCACTGCAGGCAGCTGTTGGCGTCATGCAGGAAATGCCATGCAAGTAGTTTAGCTCAACTCTGAACAAACTGAAGAGCTCACAAAGTGAGTGTGTGCTCATCAGAGACAGAGAGGGAAAGTGAGAAATCGCCACCCCAGGATGGCCATCCTGCAACCCTCTCTCCATCCTCTTCTCAGGGTTTTAGGACTCGCACAAGCCACTGGGTCCAAGGCTCAAACCACAGAGTGACCACGAGGGATCCAGCGCCTTGCCCCCGTGCCACCTGCTGGCCTGAACCTCAGTTGTTCTTAAGTTTCCTTCTTTCACAGGCGAGGGACAAAAATACGGAGCGAGAGACACCTCGACAGGGTCGCACGCGTGACCATCCCAGCCGGTGTGCGCCCCGTGTGTGGTCGGTGGGGACCTGAGCACCACCTCCCCTGGGGTCTGGCTGCTGGGAGCGGCACGCTGCTGCTATGAGTAGTACGGCTTCTCCCATCGGGCACCAGTGGCTGCAGCAGGCTTGGCGCCCTGGTGGCCTCGAGCCCCCTGCTGCCCGAGGTGGTGTCCAGACAGCAGAGGACACATGCCCCTGCTATCAGGCCAGTGCTGTGTGCAGGGCCGGGGTCGTCCTGCCCCACGGGCTCCCACTGTTAGTGCTCACCGCCGTGAGCACTGAGCTGACGCTGTGGCTGCTGAGCGTATGCCATAGCACTTTCTGCCAGCGCCTGGCAGGGCCGGCCGCCCGCTGGGGAGTGCTCTGGGTCCCCGCTGTCTGTCTCCGCGTGACACGGCCCCAGAGTTGCTTCCGTCCCCTTTGCTGTGCTCTGTCCAAGGCCCTTGGCAGTCCTCCCTGTGGACGCGGGCTGTGCTCACAGACGTGCTCTGGTGTCTGCGAGGGCTTATCTCTCCCCAGAGGATGGAACGCCCCACTTGCTTGGGTTTGTGGTTGCTCTGAGGTACCTGAAGTCGCTGAATTTCAACTGCCAGGTGCAGAGCTGAAGAGGGGCTGTTTGAAGGCCAAGGACCCTCTAAAGGAAGGTCTGAGAGGAACGTGGGAGCTCGGCAGCAGCTATGAAGCCCAGCGCACCTGTCCCGCTTCTCCTGCAAGGTGCTAAGAGCGTGGGGTCTGGATGGGGAGATGGCAGGAACCTGGGGAACCAGCGCCGTGGCTGCCAGTGCCCTTTCTCTGCCGGGCTCTCCGGCCTCCTGTGGTGCACAGCCCACTGACCTCACCAGCGGGAGTGTGCGGCCCATGGGCACTGGCTGCTGCAGTGAGCGAGCGCTCGGCCCTGTGTCCTCAGTGGACCAGCCAGGTCCCCCCTTGGAGCCCAGAGGCCACGCCTCCTCCTCCAGTGCTCCTGGCTAAGGACCCCTGGGGGAGCATGGAGGGGTGTCTGGGACAGCAACGAGACCTCCTTCCAGGTCTGCCACAATGATGCTCCCTGCTAACCAGCCCAACCTCGGAGGCCGGAAGCACAAGGAGACACAGGGTCCCCGTACAGAGGAGGCTGTGGAGCGGCCAGTAAGTGGCCAGGGCATGTGCAGCAAGGCCATGTCACAGCTCATATCCCACTGTCCCCAGGGAGCAACTGGCTCCAAGGACCGTGCAGGGACTAGCACCAGAGAAACTGGATGTGGGAACAGAAAACCCAGGCAGAGACTGAGAGAGAGGGTGGTCATGGAGCCAAGGGGCCTGACTATGCAGCAGCAGCATAGCTGGGTCCACTTGGGAAGGCCCTGGGTTCGTGTCCCAGCACCTCGCTGAGCACAGTGGGCCACATACGTGCACCTGCGACCCAGCCAGCTGAGGGCAGAATGGACATTAGTGAAGACTTTGCTGGGGATGTCTCTGTCTCTCTCTCTCTGAAAAGAAATAAACTTAGAGAAAGGCAACCTTGAGAGTTCAAAGAAGTACACTCCCAACCGTCAAACCGCTGGCAACGGGAGCCCTAAACCAGAGTGGGCGTAGGAGAGAAGTCCGGAGGAGTGGGAAGGAAAATGAGGCCCACGCTGGCAGCCTTGAGGGGTTGGGGAGAGGGAAACAGGAAGCCACCCCAAGGAAGCCGAGAACGAGCCTCACTGAGGCCACACTGCGGACGCCGGGCCAGGCAGAGCAGCCAGCTCGGCTGCAGTGTGACTCCCTGGAAGGGGTTTCAGAAAAGAGAATCGTGGAATCCGAGGATGAAGCCTGTGAGGACGCAGGCAGGCCCATCACTGCAGACCACGGGCTGCGGGCAGCCCCCCACCAGCCTGGAGCAGAGACGACAGGACCACCGTGCGGGGCTGGCCCCCGAGCGACGTGTGCGGACACGTGCCAGGAGGTGGACTCTGGCAGAGTCCGAGCAGAGCTGGGCCCACGGCGTCCCCGCCCCGTTGTCCTGAGAGGAGCTCGCACAGCAGACAGGTCCTCTCAGACCAGACACAGCTTCAGCAGTCTTCAGTACAAAGCCAGAGCATCCTTCGAACAGTCTCCGCCTCCGGAAATCCAGGGCCCATCAGCCAGGACTCGGTGTCGTCACTCTCCCCAGTGTGTACGTGGAACTGTCCGTCTTTTAGGGTTCTTCCACGCAGGAAGTTCGTAAAACTGAGGGTTCTAAAGACAGCTATGGTCTGTGGTGATTTCAAAGGCTCCCATGGAGGTTAGGGCCCTGTCTACACCGCAGGGTCGTCTACATGAAGGCGTTTCCTGGAAACTTACCGTGTGTTCTCCCAGCAGTTTGCCCCTTGGTCTCCAGCGCCTGCCTGGGTCTGAGATAAAGGGTCCCTGGCTCTGCAGTGGCTGGTCTCTGATGTGATGCGGTTCCAGCAGCCAACACTTGCAGGGCGTTATTTAAAGGGAGTTCTCCGAGGCTCTCCTTCCCAGTGAGGAGAGGCCTGTCTGGTTATTTGTGATGCCCTCTCTGCCCACAGAGGCGGGGCGGCCAGGCTGGAGAGCCCGCGCTGGAGTCCGTCCCTGGCTGCTTGGAGCCTGCCCTGCATGTACTGGCGCACCCGCTGGATTCCTTGTTTCCTGGTTCTTTTTCTTTTCTGCTGGAATGCTGCAGACACTGAGCAGAGCTGGGGAGAAGGCCTGGGCATCTAGGGTGCCTGTGAGAGCCAGCCACTCTCAGGACTCTGCCCTGTCTGGGACATTTCCTCAAGCATTTCTTTTCAAGCAGTTCCAGTGACTAATTCTCCTCATTTTCCTCCATCTGAGACTCTGCATTTGCTCTTCATTCTTGAAGGTTTTGTTTACTGAAGATGGAATTCTGGGCTCACAGCTCCTTTCCTTCATTCCATTCGGCATGTCGTAGCTCGGTGGTTTCTGATGAGTCTACCGTCCTTCTGATGGCTGACGCAGTTTATCATACTGTGGTTTTCCTGACTGCTTTTGAGGGTTCCTTCCCTCCTTCCTTCCTTCCTTCCCTCCTTCCTTCCCTCCTTCCTTCCTTCTTTCCCTCCCTCCTTCCCTCCTTTCTTCCTTTCTTCCCTCCCTCCCTCCCTCCCTCCTTCCTTCCCTCCCTCCCTCTCCCTCTTCTCCTCCCTCTCTCTCTCTTTTACCGTCCCTCTCCTCCCATCCCTTGTCTCTCCCACCTCTTTCTCTTTCACACTCTCTCTCTCAATATCTGAAGTGTCTTCTCAGAACATGATTTTAAAACCTTGTCACTTTGAGGGCCAGTCGGTGCCATCGAGGTGGAGAAGCTGGATTCCACATGGCTGACTACAATTTGAATCCCAGACCCGACGGCTTGGAAATTATACGGGGTCTGTGTGCGTGTATGCCCAGAATTCCCAAGAGGAGACTGGAAGAGTAAGGGATTGCTACATGGCCATCCCCCCAGGGGGTGATTTCTCACTTTATCACTCTCTCTCTCTCACTCTGGCAAGTGCACACGCCTTATTGTAAACTTAAAAACAAACAAACAAAATCTTGTCGCTTTGAGCCCCACCTATCTCTAAGCTTCCAGAGCTCATGGCAGTGGCATGTACACCATTGAGACCAGGGAGCAGAGGCCGGCCTGACGTCTGTAATGTTCAAAGCTGTTCATACAGTATAGTAAACCAGCCATTACGTACAGCCGACTCTCTCCATAACTTTATCTTCTCCGGAATACTTAATCCACGTTAACACACTAAAACCCTAAGAACTGAAAGACATCACACCAGGGACCTGTTCATCCATATTGTACAACTGTAAAAATGCACAAGAGGATGTCACATATTGACATGATTCAATTCCTCAGGAAGACAGATTATAAACATATAAGCACCATGCAACAGAGTCTCCCTCTCCCAAAATGAAGTACACATAGAATTGTAGTGAGAAATAATAGTTGAACACTTTAATACTTCATTATTTTTAAAGAATTACTTTTAACTTTATTTATCATTTATTTATTTTAATTTGATCAGAGAGGGATAGGGTGAGAGAGAAAGAAAGTGAGAAAGCAAGCCTCCAGTTCTGAGACTCGAACCGTGGTTGGCCATGTGGGAGTCCGGTGCCCTTAACCACCAAGCTGCCTGCCAGCCCCAAACACTTTAATACTTTAATAAAATAGACTTTAATACTCCATTTTCGATAATGGACAGAGCATCTAGACAACATCCAGGTCAACAAGGGAAGAGACAACTGAGCACTGTAAATCAGACTCATGGAGAACATTCCAGCAAACAGCAGAATAGACTTTCTTCTAAGAGTGCGTGGAATAGAGGATAGACCATATGTTGTGTGACAAAACAAGCCTAGATATATTTTGTAATGAAATCATGCAAAAGCTCTTTCTAACCATAGAATGATTTTTTTAATTGAGATAAAATTCACAAAATATTAAATACATCATAAAATGGCAAATTTTAAGTTATGTATCTTTTACCACAATAAAAGAACATTTAAAGACAGCCAAATGGAAGAATATATTACTTTGATACATATGTATTGATAAAATAATAATAACAATTAGTGAGTGCTCATTTTTAAAAAAAATAATATCCAGGTGACTGCAGGTGCCTGGTCTCATCTCATCTCAGGAAGAGGCTGAAGCAGAATGAAGGGAAAGAGCCATGCTGCATGTGCAGACCTTGCCACATGTGCAGAGCTCACTGTGCATGCAGAGCTCGCCGTACATGCAGAACACACACGTGTGCACCCCACACTGTGCATGCAGAGCTTGCTGTGTATGTAGACCGCATTACGGGTGCAGACCATGCTGCGTGTGCAGACCGCAATGTACATGCAGAGCTCACTATGCATGCAGACCACACTGCGTGTGCAGAACTTGCTGCGGATGCAGAGCTCACTGTATGTACAGCCTGCACTGCATGTGCACACCTTGTGTGTGCAGAGCTCACTGTGGATACAGACCGCACTGTGTGTGCAGACCTCACTGTGTATGCAGATCTTGTTGTGCATGCAGAGCTCACTACATGTGCAGACCGCATTGCATGTGCTGACCTCATAGCGTGTGCAGAGCAAGCTCACTGCTCGCGGGCTGGGCAGACTGGGGCAGGGCATACTCAGGACAAAGTGAGCTGCCCTGCTTCTCGGCCCTCAACCCAGTAGGGTTAGGGTTAGAGTTTAAGGTTAGTGCTACGGTTAGGGTTAGATTTAAGGGATAGTGTTAGGGTTAGTGTTAAGTTTTAACTCCCTCCCTCCCTCCTTCCTTCCCTCCTTCCCTCCCTCCCTCCTTCCCTCCCTCCCTCCTTTCTTCCCTCCCTCCCGTTTCCTTGGTCCTCAGCTCTGTGATTGTGATGTGTCCAGGACTGGAGTCTTTGCTTTAATTTTGTTTGGAGTTTCCTGAGTTTCTCGACTCTGTAAGTTTCTTTCACTAAATTTGGGTAGATCGCCCCATTTCTTCAGATATTCCTTCCTGCAACAAGCTCTCATCCCCCTGTGGGACTTGGATGACACAAAGTTTCAGCGCTTTGAGATCAGTTTCTTTAAAATATTTTTACTCTCTGGCATTCAAACTAGAAACTTTTAATGAATCTCTTCAAGTTCAGTGACTCTGTCTTCTGCCTTCCCCATCCCACCATTTAACCCATTGCAAATAATAGGAGGGGGCTTCAAAAGCTCAGAGAGTGGGATTATGTATGAGTTTATTTTGATGCAGAAAAAAAATTGAAACCCATGCACAGTGTTTTCATCATACACATGTCCCATAAACTCTGAGATCCATGTATTTTTATTTTGGTTAATGTGATTTTTTTTGAGAGGTTTTTGCTATAGGGCGTGTGCCCTCGCCAGACAGACAGAGAGACAGAGAGACAGAAAGTGAGAAATCACCCCCCAGGGGGGATGGTGATGCCGCAATCCCTTCTCCTCCATTCTCCTCTCGGGATCTTGGGCACGCACGCACATGCGCCCAGCGTGAGTGTTAAGCCACCGGGTCCGGGACGCAAACTGCGGTCGACTACGTGGGAGTCCAGCGATACAGCCATTACACTAACTGCTGGTTAATGTGATTTTCATCTCTGGAATTTCCATTTCGCTTTTTACACATTTTGTCTCTGTCAAGATCCTCTGTCCTCACCCCATTGAATGGCCACAGTGAGAACCTCTGCCCTCCCCCCACGATGGCCATGGTGAGACCCTCCATCCTCCCCCCACAGATGGCCACAGTGAGACCCTCCGTCCTCCCCCCATGATGGCCACAGGGAGACCCTCTGTCCTCCGGTGGCTACGGTGAGACCCTCCGCCCTCCCCCCACGATGGCCATGGTGAGACCCTCCGCCCTCCCCCCATGGTGGCCACAGTGAGACCCTCCATCCTCCCCCATGGTGGCCACGGTGCTGCTCTGACCCGGCAGGGCCAGCCATGCTGTCATGTCACAGAAGCATATGTTGCCTCTTCCCGTGCGGGTAGAGTTTTTCCTGGCTGTTCATGTGCCAAGTTATCCAGATTGAATCCTAGAGAGTGAGTATTATGAGAATTGGGGTTCTTCATTCTAGGGAGAATGCTGGTTTTGTTTGATTATCAGACAGTTGCCCTAGGCAAGTCCAAGTCTGGCCCTTTGGGGGTGGGGGCCCACTCTGGGTCTTTTTTTGGAGCCTTTGTGTACACCTCACGTCTCCCAACCATACGCATGCCTCAGGAGCGAGTCTGGGACCTGGAGGGTGGTTAGTCCCACAGTTCTGTTATCACAGGCTTTGCTGTACTGCTGAGTGCAGAGCAGCCGGGAGTCCACGCATCACATTGTGGGGCCACTCCCTTGAGCTCTTTCTCTTCACAGTCTTTCTGGCGGTTCCTGGCTCACTTGGCTTCTTTCAAAATGCTGAGATCAGAAAACCTGGGCTTGAATTTCCCTGCTCTCCTGGTACTTGTGTAAGTTAGTCTCATAGGGCCAGGTGGTGTGAGGAGAGACAGAGAAGGGTCTGCAGAGTTCATAGCTGTACCTGCAATGTTTCCAGCCAGAGGCCCAGCTGGACAGGAGCCGGGAGTGGTCGAGCAGCCCGTACATGGCAGGAAGGGGCTGCTGTGTGCTCATTTGCTTTTTTTTTTTTTTTTTTTTTTGTGGTATGACGTATTTGTTGGTATTTTCTTTTATGCAAAGGAAAGGAAGTGGCATTTCTACTTCAGCACGTCTAGGAACATTGAAGAGGAAGCGCAGTCTTGTAGTTTTGAACTCAGCTATATGACTCTGTAGACCTCGCAGTACATTTTGATAATTCGTCCACATGCTTGGCTCATGTAAGACAGAGATGCAGGATGTTTGGGCGGTGGGTTCCCTCGAGCATCTGGCCCTTGTTCGGGCTCGCGCCATACTCTCCTCTGACGTCATCAAAGGGACAGCCACATCCTGGAAGCCACTTGTCACCCTCCTGTTTATTTTTATGGACTATTTCTGTACTATTTAAGGGACCAGGACAGAATTATATTATTTTTAGAGGTTTTCGCTATAGGGCACGTGTGCTCGCCAGACAGAGAGAGACATAGAGACAGAAAGTGAGAAATCACCCCCCAGGGGGGATGGCCACGCCGCAATCCCTTCTCCTCCATTCTCCTCTCGGGATCTTAGGCACGCACACACACGTGCCCGGCATGAGTTCTAAGTCACCGGCTCCAGGACAGGACGCAAACTGCAGTCGACTACGTGGGAATCCAGCAACATAGCCATTACGCTAACTGCTGGTTCCCCAGGACAGAATTATTTTAAAGTGCTTCTTTATTAAATTCTAGCGTATCGTATGAAACATTCTGCTGAGAATACCACGGCTCATCAGTGCCTGTAGAAGTGATGACAGTCCATGACTGGACTTGGGCCTTGGAGCGAGCTCTGTCTCTCCCAGCCAGGCTTGCCCCAGTACAGCTCCAGGGCAGATGTGACAGCCTGCCGAGGTCCCCTTACGAGGGCCATTCTGTCTCTGCCTCATGTGCGCTTGTCTCCCTGGAGTCTGCAAAAGCTTGGCGATTGTCCCATTGCCGGCTGCGTTCCTGGTCACTGGCAGCAGGACGAGGCGTGGCGTCAGGACTAACCTCTGCGGGTTCTCTCTGTGCAGACACCTGTGTGGCCTCATCCCCCCACGATAATCACATGACCTGTGTGCATTCCCATCCTCCTTACAGGAGAAGTTAAGCAACCTGCTTAAATTTGGGCAGAATTAGAGCACTCCACTTCAGAGCCGCAAAGATTCAGCACCTTGGACAGCACTGGGAGCTGCGGGATCCAAGGGCTTCCCTCTGTCCCAGGAAGGCGCAGGCAGGAGCTGTGTGTTCAAAGAGTTTGGCAGAGAAGCTGGGCTGCTGGCCTGTGGACAGGCAGGAGGGGGAAAACCTCCCGCTGCTGTGTGCCCCTGCATTTGCCCTGGGCAGTCACCCCGTCCAGGTGAGCTGGAGAGACCCCTGGCTCTGAGAAGAGGGTGGTTCCCTGCCAGCCTCTCTGAGGCCTGGAAGGACAGCAGGGGCTCCATGCCTCCATGTCTTCGCTGCTGTCCCATCCAGGCCCCTTCTTAGGCCACATCCCCAGTACCTGCTGTGGCAGCGAGAGGTTTCCACGTCTCAGACACCGAAAAGCTTGAACCAGTCCTGCCTGTCCATTACTAGCACAGGGTCTCCCACAGAGGGTTCTTCAAGGTGGGCTGGGTCAGGATTGATAAAAGCCGAATGTGCATAGACACTGGTCACAGTGGGTTTTTTTTTTGAGAGGTTTTTGCCATAGGGTGCATGCGCTCGCCAGAAAGACAGAGAGAGACAGAGAGATAGAAAGCAAGAAATCACCCCCCAGGGGGATGGCCATGCCACAATCCCTTCTCCTCTCAGGATCTTGGGCATGCACGCACATGTGCCCGGCATGAGTTTAAGCCCCCAGGTCCGGGACTCAAACTGTGGTGGACTACGTGGGAGTCCGATGACATAGCCATTACACCAACTGTTGGTCCTGAATCTCAGAACATTTCTAATCTTACATGTCCACAAAGTAATTTTGACTAATGTAGACGAATTAGATTTTCATTTGAATTTTACACTCATCTAATCGGCTCCTACAAAAGGGTCCCCTGGGGTTTTCTCATATTAGGATGTCGGGAAAGTCATGATATATTTTTCTGTTTTTCTATACAAAAATGCACCACGGCTTTCCCAACGGCCCGATAGAATTGCATTGATCCAATAGATCGATTCTGGAAGAAGAGACCACAGTGTTGGTGTGGAATCCACAATGTGGTATTCTCCCCCATGTATTTAAGTCTATTCATTTCTTTCAACCAAGATTTGTGTTTCAGCTTAAAAGCCTTGGCATTTTTTCTAAATTTATTGTTAATTGTTTTATGTTTTCATAACCATTATAAATGTACTTCTTCTCATTTTATTTCCCAGTATGTAGATTAATGTAGATCATCGATGTTTGTGTATTAACTTTGCCATTTGCAGTTTTACTAAATGCAATTATTAATTATAAAGCTCCTAGAATTTTCTTTACTGCCACCCATGTCGTCTGCAGATAGATAAATGATTACTTTTTTCTTTTCAACTGTTATTCTTTTTTCTTTAATTGCACTGAATATGAACTCCCATGTAAGTATTAAGATTGGATATGCTGGGACCAGCAGATGACACAATGGTTACATCGCTGCACTCCCATGTAGTCGACAGCGGTTCGAGTCACAGACCCAGCAGCTTAAAACTCATGCCGAGCACATGTGTGTGCGTGCCCAAACTCCTGAACAGAGAATGGAGGAAAAGGGATTGTGGCATGGCCATTGCCCCCAGGGGGTGATTTCTCACTTCCTGTCTCTCAGTTTCTCTCTGTATCTCTGGTGAGCACACACGCCCTGTGGCAAAAATCTTATAAAAAAAGAAAAAGAAAGATTGGATATGCTCCCAGGTGGCATGGCGGTGTGGTGGTTAAGGTGCTGGATTCCCACATGGCCAACCACAGTTTGAGTCCCCGACATGGCAGCTTGAGAATCTCACTGGGCGTGTGCATGTGCATCCAAAATCCTGAGAGGAGAATGGAGGGGAAGGGATTGTGGTCTGGCCATCCCCCCGGGGTATGTGTGTGTGCCATTCCTCACTTCCTCTGTTTTTCTGTCTCTTATTCTTGCTCTATGTTTACAAATCTTAATTTTTTCAATGAACCAAATTCTGGTTGATTTTTTCTCTCATCTTTGACTTTACTTCCTACCTCACCATTCCCATGTCCTTTCCCTTCCTTCTACTGGGTTTTATCTGAGTATCTTTCATAGACGCTGAGACTGTTGATTCTGAGCATTCTCCTCCTATCCGTGTTTAATGCTATAAAGTTCACTCGGAGCACAGTTGAGCTGTGCTGCCAATATTTTGATGTTTTTATGATCTTAGAGTTTGAAATACTTTCTTTCTCTTGATTTTCCATTTGTCTCATGAGTTATTTACCTGTATTTTATGTGGTTCCAAATATTTGGGACATTCTTTATATCTTTTTCTAAAGAGAGATTTTTGCAATAGGGCGTGCACGCTCACCAGAGAGACAGAGAAATAGAGACAGAAAGTGAGAAATCACTCCCCGGGGAATGGCCATGCCTCAGTTCCTTCGCCTCCATTCTCCTCTCAGGATTTGGAGTACGCACACACGCGCCCAGCATGAGTTTTAAGCCACTGGGTGTGGGACTCAAATTGCCGTCCACTCTGTGGGAGTCCAGCGACGTAACCATGACGCCATCTGCTGGTCCCCTATTTTGCTGTTAATAATTACTACTGTAATTCCATTGCTGTGGAGACGTCGTCTGTCACTCTCGCATCCAGATTTCCTGAGACGGGCTTTGTGCTCAGTGCGCAGCCTGCTCACCCGAGACGGAAGCTCTTTCACAGTTGAAAAGTTGATTTTCTGGAGTTCGAGGTAGACTGTTCCATAAATGGCAGTCCAGTCCTATTTGTTATTGAAATCTTCTGTACCCTCTCCAATATTCCTTTTGTGTCGTTCCTGCAGTACGGTAACAGAATAAAATTCCTCTCCTCTCAGTCCCGCATCTGCCGTCTGTCCGATATGCCCACCCTGACTGACCGTTGTATCTAACTGGCTTTCTGATGGCACATGTGGCCCCAGCTCTCCGCCCTGCCCGCTGCCCGGCCACCCACTTTGCTTTCAGGCAGACCCAGACTATGTGCGGAGCCTCTGCTGCCCACGCCTGTCGCTTCCCTGTGTACCCATCGTGGCTGGAGGGTGTGGTCTCTGGCTGCAGCCACGAACCCCCTCTGCAGTGTGCTGTGCTTGGAGCGTGAGCTTGTGACCCTGGGGCATATGCTGTGAGCACGCTGGGTTGGGCAGGCCCGGGCCCCTGGCTGAGGCCCCCACAGTGAGTACAGTCCCCCGTGGCTGGCCTTCATCCTCCCTTCCCCCGGCAACCCCTCACCATCAGGAAGGAGTCCACCCTCGTCGCCCCTGCAGGCCATCTCCTCCCTCCTCCTGACTCATCCCTCCTCACTGTGCGCCCACTTCCCGCCTGCTGGCCATCGGCTCAGGAGTGGCAGCCAGGAGCCCCCGCCCCTCCGCGCTCCCTCACGGTGCTCCAGGCTCAGAGGGTGCATGGCCCTGGTTCTCGGCAGAGGGGGGGCCGGGAATGCCACGTGCTCTGGGATGCAGGGCCGCAGTTCCATCCGCTGCTGCTCTGGGCAGCTGGGACACCCCGTCCACCTACAGCTGCCCCAACCCACGGTGCCGTCTGCTCGCCCGCCCAGCCCCACTGCCCTCTGGCCAGCTCCTCCGCCCTGGGGCACCTCCTCAGCAATGCCTCCTCTGACCATCGCACTAACCGTCATTGGCCACTGAGCTGTCCTCCCATGCCCAGCACTCCCTATAGTGCAGCCGGTCACCTGCTGACATGTGGTGCGAGGCCCAGCTCAGATAGAAGGAGCCCTGGTTTCTGAGCTTTTCTTCCTGGAGAGAGCTCTGGGACCTGGCCGGGGTGGGCATTGTGAAGGTACTGGTGAGCAGCCATGGGGACAGCATTTTTCTCCCGTGTGGTCTCCTGAAAGTTCTGTGCTTGTGTCTGTCATTTTCACGTTACCATGGAGATGGCAATATGCATGTTTAATCCAAGTCCAAGCTTAGCCCACACTGTTACTCTCGTCCTGGGTCCTACCACGTCTCTCCCGTGTGTTTAGGCTGCTCCACGTGTACGCCAGCCCACGGCGCAGTGGCTAGGTGCTGAGCCAAATCCCACATGGCTGGCAGGTTCGAATCCCAACCCTGGTGGCTTGTAAAACATTCTGGGGGACAAGTGGATGTCGTAACTTCCATGTGGGTGACCGCAGTTCCAGTCCCAGACCCGGTGAGTTGAAACTCATGCTGGCTACGTGCGTGTGCATGCACAAGAGAATAGAGGGGACGGGATTGCAGTGTGGCCAACCCCTGGGGGGTGATTTCTAGCTTTCTGTATTTCTGTCTGTCTCTCCGGTGAGCGCGTGCCTGATAGCAAAATTCTCACTCTAAAAATGAAAGGGAGGCAAGGCAGGCACGCTGGCCATGTGGGTGTGCCAGGGCTGACAGTGGGGAAACGGCGAGGGGCGTGTCTTCTCTCTGGTGAGTGCACACCCTCTGATAACTGAAAGAGCAGGTACCCCTTTACTCCACTTGCCTGTCTCGCAAGGAGAACGCCTCACCTGCCTGAAGGCCTGTCTGCTGCTGCACGTAACCAAGGGCATGCCCGGGAGCAGAAGCTGGGAAGGAGTGGGGAGCCGCGGTCTCCCAAATCCAGTGCAGGGCAAGGGCGGACCTGGGGCGCAGCCAGACACCCACAGCAGAGCCGGAAGCAGTGAGGCCCGCTGGCTCCCAGGAGACACACTCCTTCTAAGAGTCATGCCCTGGTGCTGGCCGGGGTCGGTGCAGGCTCTGACTCTCCCTGTGGGGAAGAGTTTTGTGGAGAAACACCAGGGACATCACACACAGGTGAAGAGATTTTTGCGGTTCATTTGGTGAAAAGGTAGCACAGTGTTGTGAAAACAGAACCAAACCTTCGGAGCCAGGAGAGCTGGGACGCGGTCTGGACCGCCCTGCACCCGTGTCGGCCACGGAGAGTCTCTGCCTGTCGTGTCATTTACCCGTGTCCACACAGACAAGGACAGACGGTCACGCCTGGGCTGGGCGCACTGTGTGTGGCGCTGTCTGGTAAAGCCGTCTCAGCCTGCTTTGTTCTCATCCTTGCTGTGGCCGTTGGCGATGGCGCCTCCACGGGGCCTCTGGTTCTCGCCGTCACCGTCACTGTCTCCCTGAGCAGGTGCCCCGGAGAGCCTGAGCACACCACACCGGGTCCGTGAGGCTCGCACGTGTCCCGACCTACCCTACTGGACCTACCGCCCCTTCCGTAAGGGTCCCTGCATCTCTGGGGCTGTTCCTGCGGGCTTTACGTCACACTCCGGCAAACGGCAGGCTTCGAGTTTCTGAGCCTTCGTGGTGTGAGGAAGCCGGTCGATGTGGAGTGTTGACTGTGTATCTGAAAGCTGCCTATCACGTCTAATAACACAACTGTTCTCTATGAAAAGTCAGATTATCCACGCATCATGACAACTTTCTTTCTTCTTTTTAACTTCTTAAAGCTTTTACTGAGTCGTCAGAAAAGTCATGATGCATATCTACGTAGAAACCATGCCCTGGCTGTCCTGACAACCCAGTATTTCAGCAAATTGCTCTGCCAGTTACCGGCTTATTTCTGCCGTCTCACTTCGCAGAGAGGTCGGGCAGGACACGGTGAGATGGGCAGGGACGTCTACCCTCGGGCCCCCCCAGGCCACCTAGCCCCCGTGGAAACAGGTGTGGCAGGGACGTCTGGGGCCCGGGCACCATCATGAGACTCCGTCTTCCTCACTTCTGAGCACTCAGTGGTTCCGAACGCTCTGCGGATGAGCCACAGGGAGGGGCCCTCACCAGGACGCTGGCCAGAGCCCACTGGCTCCCCCAGACCACACCCAGGCTGGGCAAGGTACAGGATGCCTGATGAAGCCTCCTGGCTCAGAGACCCTGGGCCACCCCGCCCCCGCCCTCTGGGCCCTCAGAACATAGGGTTTGTTGTGAGCCCTCCAGGAGCCAGGTCTGCCTTCCCTGGACTGTTCGGCCACGATGTGGGCTCTCTGGGCCCCACCTCCACCTCGGCTCTAAGCCAGCACCAAGAGGTGTCCGTCTTCCTCGCTCACCTCCCGACGCCGCACTGGTCTGAAAACTAGAGGTGGAAATCGTGCTAGGAATGGGACTCACATCCAGAACGCTTCGGAATATTCTTATTGAATATTTAAAATCACTTACAGTTTTAAAATGTTAATACTGACTTTCTAAAATATTTTAAAAATTCTTAACATGAAGTTTTAAACTCACCTTCCATGAAGTGTGACCTCCTCTCTGGCCCTCTTGTCCAGGTCCCCAGGGCCGTGCCCTCACCGCTCACGGGGCAGCAATGGGCCACCTCGGGCAGGTGCAGCCTGGCCCACACCGACTCAGCGCCTGACGCTGCCACCAGAGCACCTCACACCTGAGAGTAAGTCCCGCGGCCCCGGGTCCCGGCACTGCCACCTCCAGGGACAGCTCCGGCATTCGGGAGCAGATAGCCCGGAGGGCGTGTGCTAGAACAGGCAGACCGCAGACTGGGGTGCGCCTGGCTTAGGGCTGTCGTCACCCCAGGGATGCATGCTGGGGAGACCCCTGCAAAGGGCCCAGGCTCGGGTCCCCAGAGCCCTGTCCTCACAGACCCACGATCAAGACCGGCTGAGAATGGGGTGGATCGTGGCACAAGGGCCGCGGGGCGCCGTCTCCATCTCTAGCTCTGTCTCCGTCTCTCTCTGTGTCTCTGTCTCTCTTGCTCATGGAGGAAAGGAAGGTAAAGAAGTAGGAGACCAGAGATCACCCCCTCAGGAGCCATCTGCAGTGGAGGCGCGCTCGGCATT
>NW_006204543.1:631386-632595 GCF_000334495.1 Tupaia belangeri chinensis | reverse complement strand
GGCGAGCACCGGGCAGCCGCCCAGGGGACCGGGAAGGGCCCAGGCCTGCCGGGCTGTGGCCGCACCGGTGCCACCATGTGAGCGGCGGTAGACCTGCTGGGGGCAGGGCTCCACGAGTGACACATGTTCCCTTCTCTCCCCAGGTGGCAGTGACGGCGGAGACCCTGCCCGCCAGGGCTCTGGGACACGGACGGGGAGGAAGGCAGTCTCCTAGCTGGTGCCCTCTCCACCAGGTACGTGTCTCGTTCTGTCACCGTGCCGGCTGGGGCGGTGGGCGCCGTGTGCGAGACGGCGGAGTGCTCGAGCTCTGCGGTCACAATGCCCCTGCCCGAGACCCCGTCCTCTCGGTCCCACCCGTTACTCACTGTCTCCTCCATCCCTGTGGGGGCCCAGGAAAGCCCAAGGTGAGACCTCCCCGCAAGCTCGTCAGCCATCAGGGCGAGAGAGGCAGACAGGCCTGGCTGTCAGCCCGTCACCACTGCCCCTCTGAGCACAGCCCTCCGGTGGCCGTCATGCCAGAGGGAACAGAGGACGCCTGGGGCATAAACGTGCCACGTGGTGTCCAGTTAGGGTGCACCTGCTAGTGTAAAGTCTCCCACCCTTTATTCTGAGGCCACCGAACTTCTCTCCATAGACGTCCAGTGGGCAGGTTCGTGACAGTCCCGTGAGATTGTCCAGCCGTGTGGTCTCTGTAACCCTGCAGCCCGGCCCAGGCAGAAGCAGCTGTGGGTGGTGGCTAAGTGGGTGATGTGGCCGTGTCCCCACAGCACTTGTGTCCTGAGCGGGGGCTCTTTGCCCTGGGCCTCCATCTGCTGACCCCCTGACCTGCATGAGCTCAGGACCTGCACCTCCTCAGCCAGGACCAAGGTCCCCCTGAGCCGGGGCAGGGATGCTAGCCTGAGCCCCCTGACCTCGTGCAGTGCCCACAGCTGGCTCGCAGTCACTCCAGGGCCAACTGCCAATGCCCATGGAACCCCAGTAACCAAGACCGTCCTGTCCAGACCTGACTTCCTGTGCCCTGAACGTGCCGGGCTTGGAGAGGTAGCGGGCAGGTAAAGTCCGCGCCCCGGCCGACTGGCTTAGCCTGGAGTCTGCCCTGAGACCCAGAAGGTGGACCGGGCCACGTGCAGGGAGGCAGCACGGTGCAAGGACGAGGCGCAGGCGCCCCCCCCCCCCGCACCTGGGGCGCTCCAGGGAGGGCCCGAAACC
>NW_006204543.1:621942-630996 GCF_000334495.1 Tupaia belangeri chinensis | reverse complement strand
CGCCCCCCCCCCCCCCCGCATCTGTGCAGCTCCAGAGAGGGCCAGAAACCCAGTAACCCAGACCCTCAGGTTCTGAAGTGAAAGCGCCCAGCCCCTCGACCGTAGGTGCATGACGGGAGGTAGCTCTGGAACTCTGTGGTCGGCCCTGGCCCTGGCCCTGGCCTTAGACTGTCGCCACTGGACGGCCCTGGACCAGGTGGCTGCAGACAGCAGAAACCCATCCTCACGGAGGGAGCAGAGGTCAGGGCAGTGGCTGGCTGGGGCCCAGCCCAGTTTCCTGATGTGTGGACAGCGCTTCTCCTTGGGCCCGGGGAGAGGAGTGAGGGGTCACCAGGGTCTCTTCGTAAGGGCACCAGCCCCAACACTTCACCCCACAGGCCTTCCCGCATCCCCATGCCGATGAGGCTCCCACGAGTGGATCTGGGGCACGTGCAGCCCAGAGCCCCTCTCCCAGGGTGGCAGCTCAGGCTGACTGCGCCCTCAGGCCTAGCTGGAGGGCTAAGGCTGTGGTCCCAGAGCAGCCCGAGCGGGTTGCATCTCTCAGTCCCCCAGTGAGATGCCGTCCTCCCTGCAGATGGATGGTGTCTAGCCTGCTTCCTCGCCCCTCCTCGGCCGCGTGCTGGGAGGCACTTCTGCACGCGCACATGACTCTTGATATGGATGCAGTCCTCTCGGACTTTGTTCGGTCCACGGGGGCAGAACCTGGTCTGGCCAGAGACCTGCTGGAAGGTAAGCCCCCTGCGTGCCCCTGCGGCCAGCCTGGCGCCTGCACCTAGGGAAGGACGAGGTGACCCTGAGTGGGCAGCATGACCCACAGACAGGGTCTGGCTTCGGCCGCTGAGCGCACCGGGGTGCTGTAGCCAGGCCCACGGTTATGAGCTTTCCTGTGGGGTGCAGCCTGGGTCACCCTCTCTGTGAGGCGCACCCAGCACTGACCTGTGTGAGGTCCCGGGCAGCCAGAGTCTAGCCCCGACCTGCCTTCAGAGAGCTCTTTCGTGGGCAGAGCCCAGCCACCCCGGGGGCCAGGGCAGGACCCGACACCTTCTTCACTACCCTCCCTCCTTCCGCTCCTGCGCTCTCTCCCCCTCTAAGAAGTAAAGAAGGCAGACTCCTCCTCGGGGTCCCAGGGGCTGGGCCTCGCTGGTGGACGTTGGCCGTGCTACATGGAGGTTTCCTGGTGTCTGTTCAGGGCTAAAACTTGAAGGTGGCTCCCTCTGCATGCATGGCTCTGGGTATTTGGGGCGGCTCTCCCGTCCTGCTTGCTCCGTGGTGGCAGAAGAGCAGAGTAGAGTGGGAGGCGCCGTTACACCTTCTCGGAGGGAGGTGAAACCCAGTGTCAGAAGGCACACTGCTGTCTGTGCTATGCCCGCTCGAGCGAGGTTGTACAGCGTGACCAGTCTATGTCGCCCGGGGGGGTTCCTGAGTGTCCACGTAGGCAGAGAGAGCTGTGCTCCTTCCGGGACTAAGAACCGCCTATTGGAAGATTGTGAGAAAATGATAACATATGGGTTTTTAATTCCCCTTAGAGAACATCACGCAAATTCAAACATTAGAGTATGTTTGGGGTATTTCTTGGATTTGTAGGGAGAAATGCAGCTCTCACGCCCTGTAGTCATTCGTCGAACGGCTTCCCGTGGGTTCCCGGCTCCAGGTGACGGCCGTGGGTAAAGTGGCCTCGGGATGACGAGGCCATGAGAGAGCTGGTTCGCGTGCACTTGGCCCATGTCAGCCCACGTCAGTGCCGAGACCAGGCCAGGTCTCTGCATGTCCCAGAAGCATGGAGCTTTCTTCCTAAGCTGCTCCCAACTCACTTCTGGGTGCTTGGTGCTTCAGGGAACACGGGCGAACAGCGTAGTCCATGATCACAGTTTTAACACGCAGAGCAGGCTGGCGGGCCCTGTGCCAGCCATGTGTTTAACTGTGTAAGAAACGGCTAGTCGGGCCAGTGGTGGCCTGGGGGGTTACAGCTGGATCCCACAGGGCCGACCGCGTGGTTGGTTCCTGGACACGGCAGCTTGAGAAACGCGCTGTGTGCGTGCCCACAATCTCCAAAGGAGGGGGATGGAGGAGGCGGGCGGGGGCGGCCATGTCCCACAGGCCCCATCTCCTCAGCCAGTGCACACCCCTCTGGCAAATTTAAAAAGGGAAAGTCCCGCCGTGTCCCGCCGTGCCCGGAGCGCCCCTCTCCCCGTCCCAGCAGTGCAGCGGATGGCAGCGGCTCTGCGTCCTCCCGGCAGGAGTCGAGTCTTGCTGTCTTGTCTTGGTTTATTTTGGAGGTTTTGGCCATAGGGCCTGTGTGCTCGTCTGAGAATGTGACAAACCACCCCTGGGGGGTGGCCACGCCAGTCCCCTCCCGGGATGTCGGGCACGCACACACACATGCCCAGGTCTGGGACCCGAACCGCGGTTGGCCACGAGGGAGTCCAGCCACGTAATGCCACGCCATCTGCTGACCCCATGCGTACATTCGTCATGAAACACCGGTCCTGGTGCTTTGTCTTCCTCCAAGCCCGAGGTTCTCCGTGTTCTGAGCGTTCTCTGTACACAGTGACCCGGGCCCCCGCGCTGAGCCTCACGCGCCCTCATGACCGTGCCTTTGCAGAGCACAGTGGTACATCGTGGCGTGGTCCGGTTTTCCTCAATGGACGTGCCCCAGGTGACAGGCCTCGGGGCCTCTGCGTAGTCCGCATTGTGGAGGCTGTGCGGCCCTGTAGCGAGGTCTTACTTCCACCCTGTGTGTCAGACCCGGGCCGTCTCCAGTTACTTTGTATGACAGGAGAGCCGGGCCGGGACCGTTTCACATGCACGCCTGTCCAGCAGCGTCAGCACCCTCTGTCAAAGCGACACTCCTACCCGAGCTGCCTATGTGGGCAGAGGCCCGTGTGGGCAGAGGCCCGCGTGGGCAGGGCTGCGATGGGCCTCCCTCCCATGGACCGCCACGCCGCTCCTTGCCAGGGCTGCCCCGGCCATCACCTCGCCTCTGCAGTGAGGCGTAAAGCCACAGAGCATGATTCTTCCAAATCCCACCTTCTTCAGCTGTTTGTCAGCTATTCTGTTCCCCTTGCCTTTTCATATACATTTTAGAATCAGTTTATCTCTGTAAAATGTCCTGCTGGGATCTTGATTAGAATTATGTTAAATCTATAAATCAGTCCTAATTGTGTTTTTGTCTTTTGTTAAAAAATTAGGTTTTGCCACAAGGTGTGTGAGCTTGTCAGAAAGAAGCAGAGAGAGGGGAAGTGAGAAACCTCCCCCAGGGGATGGCCACGCTACAGTCCCTTCTCCTCCACGCTGAGGATGTGGGCATGCATGCACCCCCGGGTAACTTTCAAGCTGCCAGGTTGGGGACTCGAACTGCTCAGTCAGCCATGTGGCGTCCAGCTGCCTTGACCTCCGCGCCACCTGGTGGCCCCTGTCTGTGCTGTCGAACCCTCCAGCTCCTGCTAGTGAGGAGGATGCCGGTCTGTAGGGACAGTGTGTCCTCCGTGGGCTGACTTACGTCACTAAGCATCTTGTCTCCAGTGACAGGAATCCCTGTTCTTTGTGGCCAGCTAGCACGAACCCCACATTTTCTATGCTCGTGGGGACATGGCCAGGAACCTCCCCCAAGTCCAGGTCATGGGACCTCTACCACGTGGTCTGCTGAAGGGTTTTCACCAGCCCACGGTTGGCACTTGGGCTCGCTCGTGTAAGTGAGGCCACTGTGAACACGGGTGTACATGCGGCTCATCCTCCCTCTCCACCTGTACGCCTTTTATTTCTTGGGCTTGCCTCCCTTGTTACAACTTCCAGGAAGAGGTGGAAGAAGAGCAGTGAGGAGGAGCACCCCCGTCTTGCTCTGGCGCTCGGAAAGCGGTCGCCCTCCACGGAGCACAGTGCGGGCAGTGGGTTCTCAGAGCTGCGCTATCAGTGAGAGACATGCCTTCCTCTCCCACCTGCTGAGGGTTTTATTACAGATAGGAACCGAATTTTTCCAGAATCCCTGGAGAGCGGAGAACGACCGTGGCGTGGCCATGCCCCTGGGAGTGAGTCGTTATTTTCTGTCTGTCTGTCTCCCTCTCTCTCCAGGGAGCACATGTGCCTTGTGGCAAAAGTAACATTAAAAAAAAAAAAAAACCCAAAAAGAAAAATCTTCATTTAACCAGTCCGCCTGGGTTAAATAACAAGTTTTATTCATATGTGTGTGCTGAGGATGAGGGAAAGGATGGCGGCATGACCATCCTCCCTGGGGGGTTATTTCTTGCTTTCTGTCTCTCTCTTTGTGTCTCTCTGGTGAGCACATGCGCCCTACAGCAAAAATCTCTCTAAAAAAAAAAAAAAAAAAAAACCAAAAAAGTTACATCTTCATTTCACCAGTCGCGCTGGTGATGTGATAAGTGAACTCAGTCATCCATGAAGAGACAGACCCCTTCTTTTCCAACCGCGTCACTCGGTACTTCCGCGTACACTGCCGTGGTCGGGCATGGGCTTTCCTCGAAACTGTTCTGGGCTGGGTTCGTGACTGCCTTCCGGCCCCCGCCCTGAGGCTCCCGGGCCAGGTGACCTGGGCTCAGCCTTTCTGAGGGGCCTGCAGCCCTGGCTGTGCTGCTCATTTTCCGTTTCAATCTTTCTGGTCATTTCTGGCCGTAAGGTCATTTCCGGTGACCTATGTATTTTTAAGGACTCTCCCCTCCGTTTCTCCATCTGGCTTTGAGTCCGTGCAGAGTTCCCTGTCCTAGTGGGTGGGTTTCATTGATAACTTTTCAGCCGGGTTCTCCTGTGTCCCGTCTGTCTGCTGAGACCCGCTGCACGTCTCATGGGCGCCCTCTGCTGGTGGGCGATGTAGTAGCGCCTGGTTTAGTCTCAGGTGCGCACGTCTGCAATTCCTGTGCGGAGTAATTCTGAACTGCAGCCCCCACGTGGCCGTGGCCGTGTGCCGCTGCTGCTCCTCTTACAGTGAATACCATCCTGTTTGTTTTAGAAGAGAATTGCTCCATTTGGGTTCAGACCACAATTCCAGCTTACTAAGACCCGGAGCACGGTTGCGACAGCGAGTCTTCCGGAGCCTTTGGCTCTGCCTCTCACAGCTGTCACCCAGGGGCTGCCTGGGTCTTTGTCGTGGCCCGTCCGTTCCGTACTGAGGTCTTGCAGTGCACTCAGGGTGAGCGCGGGGCCACTTCACTCTCATAAACCCACGGCCTAGTGCTAACGCGGCCGGGCTGCACGTGGCCAACCATGCACTTCGGGTCACAACCCGGCACCCGACAAACACCAGTGCGTGTGCGTGCCAAATCCAGCTGGGCAGAGATGGAGAAGGCAGCGCGGTGGGGCCACCTCCCTCTCTCTGGCCAGCACATGTATACACACGCATACTCTATCATGTTCTAAGAGAAAGGCCAGCCGGCGGTTGTTGGTTACAGTGGCTGGGTCCCACGTGGCTTACTGTAGAGTTTGAGTCCCAGACCTGGCAGCGTGAGAATTATGTCAGCATGTGTGTGGGGGGACACATATTTACACGCATACATTTATGACTTGAGGACTGGAACGCCGTTATCACAGGGAAACAGGCCTCTTCTTTGAGAGTACTTGGTTGCTTGGGAGTGAACTACACAGGGGGTCATCACAAACGTAGTTACATGTTCTGAGAAAACTGCGTGGCTTTCAAATGTTTTTGCACCAAAATAAACACGCATTGCGTCCCGTGAGGGCCTTGGAGGTCCGCACACAGTGTGGTGCACTCCTGGGCCCAGCAGAGGGCATCCCAGCAGCCTCCGATCCCTCCCTCGGGAATGCCAGGCCTGTGCGTCCGGCCTTTGAGACCTGACCTTGGGTAAGGGACATGCCGGGAGCAGGGGGCAGACACCCATGAGGAGTCTGTGTCCCGTGACGTCCCGTGTCCACACAGCAGCTGCATGGGGTCCGGCAACCCAGTCCTCACGGTGCCTATAGAACCGAGTGGGCCATCTGCTCTGCAGGGGGGCAGCCTTCGGAACTCTGGGGACGCTGCCCAGAGAGCCACAGAGGCTGTCACTGCCCCATGACGCTGTGGTCAGATCACACCGACGTGGGCGCGTGGAGGGGCTGAGGGCACCGGTGTGGCCCGTCTCCCCACTGAGACGGGAAGGAGAGCTGCCCCAGGCTGGCACCCCACAGGTGCTTGCCAGAGCTGTCTCGCCCCGTGACTGAGCCAGGTCCACACAGGCCAGAGCTCTCGTCCCCGAGGTGCCCGGACTCACTGCTCCCACCCTCCAAGTGTGCGCAAGAGGAAACCACGGCCAGTCCTGTATCCACGGTGGGAACAGGGACACTCTAGTGACCTGACTCCTGCGTGGGAGCTGGAGGGGGAGTCCAGTGGCCGCTGTCCGGAGCGAGGCCACCCTGTGAGTGGGGACAAGGCGAGAGGCTAGTTCTAAAGTGAAACCACTGGGCACTGCCCCCGCTGTCCTGCCATCGGGCTAGACATGCTGGGGACAGGAAGCTCCGACCTCGCAGACCCTGGTCTGGCCTGGCGTGCAGGGTGCCCCTGTCTATCAGTGGGTGGGTTTAAGTGTCCCCGAACCACACTGAGGCCCGTCAGGAATGTGCGAGGAGCTTGCTTTCATCCCTCTGGTCTCCTTCCCTTTCTTAGGGAAGGTCGCACCCCCAGGGACCACCCTCAGCCATTTCGCACGCCCGTCCTGGCCACTGGACCTGACTGCCTCCTACCCGGGAAGCCGGCCTCGTTGCCCACACACAGCAGCCTCCCACTCCTCCCGTGACTGGGGCCAATCTGTGCCTCACGGACCCTGCTGCCACCGCGTTTGTAGGCTGTGTCCGATGAGTCGTCAGGGGACGTCGGCCTGAGGAGTGGCAGAAGAGGCTGAGTGGAGGCCGTCCGCTGTCCCTCCGCTCCCCTGCCGGTGTTGGGGTGTCCCACACGTGTCCAAGTGTTGGAGGTGTGGCCTACGGTGGGGAGCGAGCCTCTGTGACAGCGCCACGCTGCCGCTCACTGGATCTCGTGTGGTCAGGGTCCCAGTGGTTAGGGAGATGGTGCGGGTGCACAGCCATGTGGGCGTGGCCCAGGGCTGCCACGGGAGCTGCCAGAGGGTCCCGAGCATGTCACGCCTCAGCTGCGTGGGGTAGGGTTCCTGGGGAGGAGAGCAGTGGCCAGACGCCTACCCGCTGGGCTGTCGGTGGGTCCTCTAACAGGTGGGGGGGCACCACACCCACGGGCTGCCAGGTGGCCGTAGCTTGGCAGGGGAGCCCTGCTCTGCCTTCCCCTCACGGGGTACCATGGACAGGGCTGAGCGAGCAGGAACAGCAGGACAGCGCCTTCCTGTGGCCGCGTCCAGGAGCAGTGCCGGTCAGCAGGCCAGGCCAGTGGTAGACGCAGCTCAGGACAAAGACCCCAGACACCACGGGCGCCCTCCGAGAGGCTGCGTCCCCGCACCCATGCCGGGCCTCATTTCCTGTGGCATGCCAGGGCTAGACAGTGCTTGCTCCTCAACGCCTCGGACAGTGACCTCTGGCCACACCCAGAACTCCCCGGAGGTGCCCACAGGCCATCCCTGGGCGTCCTCTGACAGGCAGGACTCCATGTGACTGGAAGACACGCAAGCCCAGTGTCCGCGTGGGCACTGCTCCCTCCTGCTCTCCTGACCTTCCTCCTCCTGAGCCCTGGGCCCAGCCCTCCACACGGCAAGGCGCACCCCAGGCTGTCACCCTGCAGAGACACAGCTCCCGCAGGCCGGCCTGGAACGTCCGGGCCCCTTGGACGACTGCCCTCCTACTTGGGAGCACCAGTCTCTCACCACAAGACCCTGCACCACGGCCCACACCACACCTCGTGGCCGTGGCCGTGGCCGTGCGTGAGGGCACGTGTGCGTCCCGCTGCTCCAGCCCTCACCCCACACTGCCACTGGTGCTGCCGCCCGTGCCTGACACCACATGTGCCCTCCTCCGGGAGTCCCGCAGGCCTTCCAGCCACTGGAGCACCCCTGGACCTCAGTGTCAGCTGGGGCGTGCTCCAGTCGAGCTCTGAGGTCGACACCCTGAGATGGCCCCGGCGAGAGAACCCTCAGCCTCCTGCACTTCTGCATCGAGTGTGAAGGAGAGCACGGGCCCCGAGCACCGCAAAGGAACGGGGAGTTCTCGCACATCGCTTTGACGTCCCTCCCTGCTTTGCTCCCAGACAGTAAACTACACCTGCTTTTCAAAAGGGTCGTGGTCGTACCAAAGGTGTCCTGCCAGACTTCGCTCCCTGTCCCCAGATCTAGCCGGGCACGCCAGGCACCAGTCATCCACGTGTCTCTGTCTTTGTCTTGTTTTTCCTTTTTCCTTGGTTTTCTTTTACCTTTCTTACTTTCCTGAGTTCCCAGACAGGTCTGGTGCCAGCAGCCAGTGACTTCTAGGGGCCGCGTAAGCCTCGGTTCCCGTGGCATCTCCCGCGCAAAGGGAGAAAGACGGGCCATGGGGACACGGCAGGCCCCCTGTCCCTGCATGCCTCTGAACGCTCGGATTTCACTCCAATAGCTAGGGAAAACATAGTCCACCAGATGACCAGAAACCACCGCAGAAGCTCAAAATACGAGAAGCCAAGAAAATAGCTCTTCCCTAAGGGAAAAAATGACCTTCATCGTGTACACACAATACCACAGAACTCATGCAAACGTCAGATAAAGAATTTAGAATATCCATGGTGACAAAGCTAACGGAGATGCCAGAGAAGAGAGAGAATGGACTCCAGAAGATGCAGGAGAAAGGACACCGAGTTCCAGGAGGTGAGGAAGTTCCTGCACGACCTGAAAGGGGAGATACACGCCATACAGAACGGAATGGAACGCTTAGAGATGAAGGCTGCAATACAGGACATCAGAACTTCCCTTGAAAGTAAAAGCAGATTAATTCATGCAGAAGATCAAATCTCAGATACAGAAGATAGAACTTCTGATCTAGGGACCAGCAGTTAGCGTAATGGCTATGTCGCTGGACTCCCACGTAGTCAACCGCAGTTTGAGTCCTGGACCCAGTGGCTTAAACTCACGCCAGGCGCATGTGCGTGCCCAAGATCCCGAGAGGAGAATGGAGGAGAAGGAA
>NW_006204543.1:619965-621783 GCF_000334495.1 Tupaia belangeri chinensis | reverse complement strand
AATTCTTAAAAAAAAAAAGAACTTCTGACCTAGAAAATTTCACCAAAAAGACAGAGAAAATAGCCCCAAAAATGAGAATAATATACAAATAATACTAGATACCATTAAATGCCCAAACATCTGGATGATCAGTATCCCAGAAGGTGAAGAAACTAACAAGGACACTGATAATCTGTCCCATGAAATCCTGGAAGAAAACTTCCCAAACCTAGAGAGGCATTGAAAGATCCAGACCCAAGAAATACAAAGGACCCCACATAGAATCAACCCAAGATCTTCCGCGAGGCACCTCATAGCCAGATCGACCAAAACCACAGGCAGAGACGAGGTACTAAATTGGCAAGAGAGAAACGGCAAGTGACTTTCAAAGGCTTTCCCATCGGGCTATCGTCGGACCTCTCATCAGAAAAAATGCAAGTGAGGAAGAAATGGGAAAACATATTCGAAGCATTAAGTGAAAAACAGTTTCAACCAAGAATACTATACCCAGCAAGATTATCTTTCGTATGGGAAAAAAAGACAAAGACATTCTCAGATAAACAGAACGTGAAAGAATATCCCAGCACCAGGCCAGCTCTCCAAGAAGTGCGGGAGGGAGTGCTGTACGCGGAAAACTGAGGTCGGACACACAGAAGTAAGGGGACGAGAAGCAGCCAAGAGGGTGGCCAGCCTCGTGGTGGGGACGAGTCCAAGCCGAATGTCAACCTTCAGAGTGAGTGGAAAGAGCAGACCACGGCAACTGCAGACTCAGCAGGAGAGATGGAGTACGTGGACGTGACCTGGTGAAGGAGTTTTATGACTTTTCACTGAAACATCGATTTTCCTCGATGCTTTCTTTCCAGATGTGAGGATTTTTGTCTTCTCCAGAGCTGTTGACAGGCTCATCTACCTGCTGTTTGAACTGAAGCCTAACCTTCTTCCTGGCTTTAAGTGCTAAGCAAACTCCTCTTTGCACTTTTTGATTTTAATCTATTAAACTAAACGTGTTTTTCTTGAAATGAGAAATAGCTATTTGAGGAGCGCAGGAAGCTCTGCAGCCCCAGCCAGGTGTACTTTGTCGTATGTTGACTTTACTCACTGAGGGTCTGTGCCTAAAGCCAGACGTGCCCACGGCCACATAAACATCAGCTGCACCTGCTAGTGAGAGTACTTAGATGAATCCAGATCTTTAGTGCGTCAGTAAAGTGTGGGTGGGGAGGCCTGGAGAGCAGCTGTCGATGCCAGGGGCAGTGCGGGAGGGTGACAGGCAGGGGTCAAGAAAGGAAGCAAAAGATCTAAGAAACAAGTGGAAAAGTATTTGTTGACAACAAGTAATTGGTCTATATCCCTCTAACATAATATGGTAATATCCTTGACTAAGCCAATATACAGTGTGTTCTGGATGGAAAATCTTTCACATACTGGAATGATGTACAATGAATGAATACAAATAAATAAATTTAAAATAAAAAAGTGACAAAGGGGATGTGCTGGGGTGTGAGAGAGGAGAGCAGAGTGTGGGCGAGTTAGGAGGCCCCGGGACTGCACATACCGCGCATCTCAGTGGGCATTGGCGTGGGGAGAGGTCCCCCTCCTACACGGTGTGGGAGGCCAGCGTGCAGCTCAGTGGGCATTGGCGTGGGGAGAGGTCCCCCTCCTACACGGTGTGGGAGGCCAGCGTGCAGCTCAGTGGGCATTGGCGTGGGGAGAGGTCCTCCTCCTACACGGTGTGGGAGGCCAGCGTGCAGCTCTGTGGGCATTGGCGTGGGAAGAGGTCCTCCTCCTACACGGTGTGGGAGGCCAGCGTGCATCTCAGTGGGCATTGGCGTGGGGCGCGGT
>NW_006204543.1:614046-619814 GCF_000334495.1 Tupaia belangeri chinensis | reverse complement strand
TCCTCCGCCACGGTGTGGGAGGCCAGCGTGCAGCTCAGTGGGCATTGGCGTGGGGAGAGGTCCTCCTCCTACACGGTGTGGGAGGCCAGCGTGCAGCTCTGTGGGTGGGGAGTTCCCCTGACATCGCGGCTACCCTTCTCCCAGGGGCTTTCCGTGGCGAGGCTGTGACAGGCACCCGTGTAACCTCTCACTCTGGCCCACAGGTAAGAACTGGGACCTGACAGCCGCGCTGAGTGACTACGAGCAGCTCCGGCAGGTGCACACGGCCGGCCTGCCCCACGCGCTCAGCCAGCGGTGCTGTGCCCCGCAGCCCGGCCACAAGGCGGAGCGGCCGTGCCTGCAGCGGCAGGGTGACATCGCCCAAGGTACTGACGGTGACCCTGCTGGCCACGGCCTGGGCCCACGCAGGGCTGGCAGGTGGGGCGGCTGTGGGGCTGCAGGCCACCACCCTGCTGCAGACATGGCAGACTCCGTGTCGTTCGTCCCCGGCTGCAGTGGCCTTCCTGCCTTCCTGGCTCCGAGAGTTCCCTTACGTGTCCATTGTCCCCAGCAGTGGCCAGAGGCCATCGTCCCCCCGAGTCCAGACTGGGCAGCTCTGGGTCCTCTGGCTACCCCCAGGAGCACGTCTCCCAGCCTGCCCAGGCCCTGCCTGCCACCCTACACGGCTTCCTCCGCTCGGGAAGGACACAGGTGTCCTCCATGCCCAGACCCCGTGGAGCCGTGTGCGCCCACAGCGCCTGCCCGCCCCGCCCCACCCCTGCGCTTGTTCAAAATGTGCAGGGCTGTCCTTAAGGGCCATTGTCACTGAGGGAGGGACCATGACACGGCCTCTCAAAGCTGTGTCTTCTCCCACGCAAACATCACGTGTGCGTGTGCGTGTGCGAGCCGGCAGCGGGGTGGGCGAGCCGGCAGCGAGCCACGCCCAGGCTCGCTCAGCGCCCGTGTCCGTGTCGCCCTGCCCCCTGCAGAGAAGCGGCTCTCCCGCGGCATATCCCACGCCAGCTCCGCCATCGTCTCCCTGGCGCGGTCCCACGTGGCGAGTGAATGCAGCAGTGAGCAGCTGCCCCTGGAGATGCCTGTCTACACATTCCAGCTGCCAGACCTGAGTGTGTACAGCGAGGACTTCCGCAGCTTCATCGAGCGGGACCTGATCGAGCAGGCCACCATGGTGGCCCTGGAGCAGGCCGGTGAGTGGCCTGCCTCGGGGCAGTTGCCGGCTCGGGCCTCTGCTTGGGGGCTTTCGGCTTGGACCCAGGTGCACCCCAGCCTGCTAGGGCTGGTGCCACGTGCCAGAGCCTGGGTTCCCTTCGCTCCTGGAGCCCAAGCCCTGAGGCGGACCCCGTGGCCCCGGCCCTGCTGCCCCCGTGGCACCGCCCTGTTGAGCGTGTGTTGGCATCTCACGTGCTCACTCTGGGTTTCTGGTCAGGACACATGAGGTTGCAGGAGCAGATGGGCAGGCGCCACCCCTGCTCCCTCCAACGGCTTTGCCTTGCGCCTCCTTCCCCTTCCATGCCTCCCCCTCGGGGGCAGCGCACCCTGCCCGCCACCTCCCCCCTGGGCGCCCACACAGACAGCAAAGAGGGACCCGGGTTAAACAAAGCGCGGCAGGGCAGGTTTGTGAATGAGACGTTCTTGCTGTGGTGACAGCTCTGCCTCTGAGCTACGGTCACTTTTGAGGGTCTTAATTCCCAAGCATGGCTGTGGGCTTTGTCCTCATTTCATTACTCCCACCATGAAAGCAATAACACCTTTTATTAAAATTAATACTTAATAACAGCAGTTGGAATGCAAAAATGTAAATAATGCCCCTCTAATTATTTAAATCCTAATACAATTCTCTGGAAAAAAAAAAAAAAAGCTTGCAATTAAAGTGTGTAGTCACAGTTTCTGGGAAATACCTACGAAACGCTCTCGCTTGACTGAACTACACAGAGCCGAAGGCCCTGAGGGGTGGCTGCTGGACCTCACCCCCACACGGCTGGTACACAGACGTGCATATCGCTAGGAGTTCCATGTGGCACTAAGGGTGAGGATGCGGCCACTCGTACACCTCAGCGGGTTTTACAGCAATGTCGGCGTTGCCCAGGAGCGCCGTGGCGGTGCGGTCCCTGTTGCTGGAAGGCCGTCGCCAGGTGACTGCACCTGGTGCTTTCCTCGGAGCACGTGACCGGTGCCAAGCATGGCAGGTCCCTGCAGCCACCTTGCCCTGTCACGTGAGCTGTGTGGCCCTCCCCACCTCCCTCCGTGCCCAAATCCCACAGTGTATGTGTGGGTGTGTGCCCCAGAGGCTCCCTGAGAGGGTGGTTGTCCTGGCCTGGGGTCATAGTAGGGCTGGCAGGGTGTACCCCAGGCATATGACTGGCATCACGAGAACAGGCCCTCGAGTGGTCCCCACCAGCCTCGTGTTCTCCTTCCCGTTGGTACAGCCTGGGAGTGGGAAGGTGGCCCGATGGCCCGTGTGCAGGTAATGGTGTAGGAATTTCTTAGAGATTTCCCCAAGGCACGGTGCCGTTTATGCCCCGGGAGCATGTTCGCTTTGAGGCATGTTTCAGTTAGGATTCAGCTCACAGTCACCCCGGGTCAACACAGCCGCTCGCTCGAGATGGGGCTCCGGACTCGGACCCGGGCGTCTCTCCTCGCCGCTGTGGCAGCCTTGGGTCTCCTTCCGCTTGGTGTGGGTGTAGCTATTCTGCTTTAATGGCACTGTCCCCACCACTGCCGCCTCTTCGGCATTGTCAGTCCCGCGCATGAGACGGCGTCTTGGGTGTCTGCCCACCTTTCTGAGCCGGGGGTCTGGCTGTCACTCGTGCACACTTACAAGTCCTTTCTCAGAAGCGCTTTTCAAATATTTTCTCCCACCCGGAGGCTTGCCTTCCCATTGTGCACGGCGTCTGTCGATGGACAGAATTCTGCTCGACGAGGTCCGTAGTACCAGGTTCCCTTTGCCTGTCCCAACCCTGCTCTGGTTTTTCCTGAGGGGCCTTACAGGCTGAGCTCACAATCTTAGGTCTTGGGGACTGCTAAGTTTAGCGTCACCGCGTGGCCGTGGCCCCTCAGGCCAGTGCGTGCACACGTGCTAGGCTGGAGTCCCTCCCCACGTACCCTCACGTGCTCACCAGGGAGTGGAAAGGACTTCCTTCCCTCCCCCAGAGCACTCAGACCTCCGTGTGGGTAGGAGGCCAGCTCATCACAAATGTGCATCTGCGTGGTCCGTATTATTCTGTGGTGCATTTGTCTTTTCATTTTCTCAAAGGTCATTTATTTATCTCATACACGAGAGAGGGAGACAGGCACTCCAGTAGGGCCGTGACACAGCAGCCCGCCCCAGTGGCCTGCCCACCTGGACCACAAGCATGCACGCGTGCACACGACTGGCCCAGGGAGGCTCCGAGAAACCACTTGGGACCTTCCTGTGCATGTCGGCTTGGTGGAGGGTGGCTGCGAGCTGCTCTTCTCCAGGGAGGAATTCTTTAGAGTAAGTGTTGCAGAATGTAACCACACAGCCTAGCTGTTGTAGTGGCCCACAGAGTGAGTGAGATGTAACCCTCCTTACAAAAGTATCTATCCAAACATCACCCCAGGGAGGGGAAACTCTGTTCCATAAACTGGAAGAGAAGCGCTACACTGTATACGCCCCCAGCTCAGGGGCTTGGCCTCAGGTTCCTTCCTGTCTCCCACCTCCTGTGGTAGAGGTGACAGGGCTGTCCTTGTGGGAAAGCAGCTGCAGTGCTGTCCCTTTCTGGTGCCTCTGCAAAGCCTGCGCCGCAACACGCTCGGCGTCCCCGCCTCCCGGGCCCTGTCCTAACCTGTGCTTCTGCCCCAGGGCGCCTGAACTGGTGGTCCGCTGTGTGCACCAGCTGCAAACGGCTCCTCCCTTTGGCCACGACGGGGGACGGGAACTGCCTCCTGCATGCGGCCTCTCTGGGTGAGTTCCCCTGCACCGACAGAGGGCGGGGGCTCGGGGCTGCTCCATGTGTTGTTGAAGGACAGACAGGTGCTACAGAGAGCTGCTTGTCCACCGCCATGGTGTAGCTTTCTATGCAGAAATGCTCATGAGCTTCCAGACAACCTAACAGAGGAATCACCTGGAAATAGAACAGCAAACCTAGCCCTTCTCGTCCAGTCCTTGGAGGCTCAGGGCAGGGGGAGAGAGAACACAAGAGAGAAGGCCTGTCTTGACAGCAGGAGACTTTGGTCTGAGCTGCAAGGCTGGGAGTTAGAGACTGTGGCCTGTAGCAACCACAGAGGACTTCCTGTAGGAGGTGGGGCCTTTACTGAGATGTGAAGAGGTTGAAGCATAGGGAGAAGGACTTTCCAGGCACGAGGGCTACAGGGACAGGCCCTGGGGCAGGGGTGGACACACAGCAGGAAAGGCTGAGCCAGGTGAGACGGGTCAGGAAGTCCCGAGTGCCTGAGCTCAGGGAGCTGCATGACCAACAAGGATGTGGACCCTACAAGACAGGTACAGGTTCCGGTGGCTCAAGCCCGGGCCCCATAGCCAGAGCGCACAGCAGAGCTGTCAGACACACACCTCCTGAGGGAGACACTGCCCTGGCTGCAGCTGCAGAGCCTGGGGGTTCTCCCCAGCCCTAGCCCCACGGACAGAAGGCCCCATCATTGCAGACAGGCGGGGCTGTCTTTGTGCCAGGGGCCTGGCCTTGCAGCAGCCTGAGTGGAGTCTCCTTCCACTCCCCAAGTGAACGGGGCCTGAGCTGGTGCCAAGCCCCAGGGTCAGGGTCGGGGTCAGGACTCGCTCTAGTCCTGCCGAAGGGCTGCCCAGCAGGAGAACGGCAGGGCCAGGACCCATGGCGCCTCCAGGGAAGCACAGCGGGGGCTGAGAGGGCCGGGGCCAGAGGAGGGGTCCAGGGACTGGCGTGAGCAGGAACAGCAGGGCCCGGCCAGGCCCACACATGCTCAGGAGGCTGCCGTGGGGCAGCCGCTGCCGTGTCCTCACGGCCCCCTCACACCCTCTCTGCCCCTGGCCCTGGCTGCAGGGATGTGGGGGTTCCACGACCGGGACCTGGTTCTGCGGAAAGCACTCTACACCATGATGCGGACAGGGGCTGAGCGGGAAGCCCTGAAGCGGAGGTGGAGGTGGCAGCAGACGCAGCAGAACAAGGAGGTGGGCCCCACCCCTGCCTCCCTGCTGGACGGAGGTCCCGGCCCGGCTGGGAGGGGTTCTGGGCTCAGGAACGTGGAGAAGTGGCTAAAGCCCGCAGTCACAGCTCCGGGCACAGCTGTGCAGATGGAACAGCAGGGCGGCTTCTGCCACTCCACACTGTCCTGGTCACAGGCTGACCCCGGGTGGCCCACTGTCAGGTGCAGGCCCATCCCTACCCCTGTGCAGTCCGGAGTCCCAGTCGCCACTGCAGTGCACCTGTGCATGCTCGGCCGGAGTGCCCCTTCTGCTGCAGGTGCCCTCCCCAGGCCCCCGAGCTCGGCCTGCCCGGGGGCCTGCTCAGTGTCCCCCCAGCAAGGTCCTTCCTAGTGGGTGGACCGCAGAGCCCTGAGCCTGGAGACAGGGGTTCTGAGTACATTGTCCGTGCCAGAGTGGGCGTCCCTGGCCACCAGCGGCATGCCCAGCCTGGGTCCCCACCGGGGAGGGAGCCGAGGAGCAGGGAATGGCCAGCACCCTGAGCCACCTCCCTCGGTGCAGTCGGGGCTGGTGTACACAGAGGATGAGTGGGAGCGCGAGTGGACGGAGCTGCTGAAGCTGGCCTCCAGCGAGCCACGCACGCACATTGGCCAGAACGGCGGGTCGGGGGGCC
>NW_006204543.1:608870-613211 GCF_000334495.1 Tupaia belangeri chinensis | reverse complement strand
GTCAAAAGCCCGCAGTCACAGCTCCGGGCACAGCTGTGCGGATGGAACAGCAGGGCGGCTTCTGCCACTCCACACTGTCCTGGTCACAGGCTGACCCCGGGTGGCCCACTGTCAGGTGCAGGCCCATCCCTACCCCTGTGCAGTCCGGAGTCCCAGTCGCCACTGCAGTGCACCTGTGCATGCTCGGCCGGAGTGCCCCTTCTGCTGCAGGTGCCCTCCCCAGGCCCCCGAGCTCGGCCTGCCCGGGGGCCTGCTCAGTGTCCCCCCAGCAAGGTCCTTCCTAGTGGGTGGACCGCAGAGCCCTGAGCCTGGAGACAGGGGTTCTGAGTACATTGTCCGTGCCAGAGTGGGCGTCCCTGGCCACCAGCGGCATGCCCAGCCTGGGTCCCCACCGGGGAGGGAGCCGAGGAGCAGGGAATGGCCAGCACCCTGAGCCACCTCCCTCGGTGCAGTCGGGGCTGGTGTACACAGAGGATGAGTGGGAGCGCGAGTGGACGGAGCTGCTGAAGCTGGCCTCCAGCGAGCCACGCACGCACATTGGCAAGAACGGCGGATCGGGCGGCGGGTAAGTGCCTCCCAGAAGTTGGGGTGCTCCGAGAACCGGCGGGCAGGACAGTGTGGGGCAGTGCAAGGAACCCCAGCCTCGACGCTGGATTCCAAACAAAGTGCGAGGAAGGTGGAGGGACAGCCCACAGTCTCGCGGTGTTGCGTCGCCAGGTGTGAGCGCCCCACACGGTCCCGATCCATCCTCTGGCTTCGTGTGGAGCGGGCACAGACAGTAGGGCGCATGGACCCGGCACAAAGCAGGCCCCGAAGCTCGGGCTCTGGGCTGGGTTTCTTGCACGTGCAGGGAGCCCACAGCCTCGGGGAGCCTCCTGATAGCCAAGCACTTCTCTGCCAGCCAGGCATGCCCACGGGCTCCTGGCCCCACAGTGGTCCCAATTAGGCGTGTGCAGGGTGGAGGAGTGCGGGTGGTCGGGGCCAGGAGGGCAGGACTCAGGGCCAGCCCAGCTCTCCATGTGCCCCACTTCCAGGGACGCCTGTCGAGGGGCACAAAGGCAGACCTCACCCATGTCCCAGCCTGGGGTTGCTGGCCTCGGGGCCAGCCGGGCCGAGAGGGGCTACGGAACTGGGCTACCACATTAAAATAACTCCCTCCCCTCTGAGGCCTGCAGTCGGGCAGGCTCAGACCCTGGGAGTAACGGGTACCATTATGGTCAGACGTGTTGGGCGCCCGCATCCCTGCGGGAAGAGGCCTGGGCCTCAGCTGCTCTGTGGACGTGGACAGACAGGCAGTGCCTGGCCCTCGGCCCCCACCGCGCCCTGGTAACCAGCAAGAGGCACAGGCTCCGATGGCCGGCCCAGCCTGCACAGACACAGCAGCTGCCTCTGTCCCTGAGTTCCCCAGGGGATCGAGACCACCAGCCTGGGGCTGGGACCTGATCTCGGGCTGCGGGAGGGCCTCGGAGGGCCAGCAGGGCTGGCCGGGGGCAAGAGCAGCTGCGGCGAGGTGCCTGCGTGCCGGCGGCCTCCTCGGCCAGTGACAAGCGCCGTCTGCCGCCGCAGTGTGGGCAGTGCCGAGGACCCGGTGTACGAGAGCCTGGAGGAGTTCCACGTGTTCGTCCTGGCCCACATCCTGAGGCGGCCCATCGTGGTCGTCGCAGACACCATGCTCAGAGACTCAGGGGGAGAAGGTGAGCCCTCCGGAGCAGTCCCCATGGCCAGCCCACAGGGCGTAGCCTCCCGGGTGGAGGACGAGTGGCTAGACCTCACCTCGAGCCCCCGAAGGGCCACAGGGCATCGCGCTGTGGGGACAAAGAAGGCTCCACTCGTCTCAGTCGCCCCTGCTGAGCCGCTGCGTTCTCCTCTGTGGTGGCCAGTGCCCGGCATGGGGACGGCAGGTGGCCCGGGAAGCCTGGGTGTGAGGCCTCACCACGGTCCGCGTGCTCCCTGGTGGGCTCCCTTGGGGAGGTGCAGATGCGGGCTGTGTGCAGGGCACGTGCAGCGTTGCGTGTTGCATGTGGCGTGTTGCATGTGGCGTGTGGGGGGGGGAGCGTTCTCGAGCTCACAGACGAAGCAGCACACCCAGAAAGAGGCTACCCACGCGGGCCTGGGTCACCGCTCTGGTTCCAGGCAGGGCTCTGCGCAGGGCGCCCTGGCCACGAGCAGCCAGTCCCCACGGCTCACGCCACCCTCCTGTCCACAGCATTCGCGCCCATCCCCTTCGGCGGAATCTACCTGCCCCTGGAGGTGCCTCCCAACAGGTGCCACTGCTCGCCCCTGGTCCTGGCCTACGACCAGGCTCACTTCTCTGCCCTGGTGTCCATGGAGCAGAGGGACCAGCAGCGGGAGCAAGGTAGGCCAGGGCTGGGGGTGCGGCTGGGGAGGGGCCAGGAGACGGGTGTCCTGAGAGGGAGGAGGCGGGCCGAGGGTGCGGGTCATGGGGCCTGCAGTCCAGCCTGCGAGGCACGCCTGCATGCCTGCACCTCGGCCAGGCAGGTTCCGCATAGAAGTGCCCCGACACACGAACGTCTTCACTGAGAGCCACAACCAGGGACAGCTCTTGCTTAAAATGCAGAACAACGACCAGCAGGGGGCGTAGTGGCTACGTCGCTGGGCTCCCACAAGGCCGACTGCAGTTTGAGTCCCAGACCCGGTGTTTTCAAACTCACACTAGGCACGTGTGGCTGCATGCCCAAGATCCTGGGAGGAGAATGGAGAAGGGCTTGTGGCGTGGTCATCCCTCGGGGGGAGAATTCTCACTTTCTGTCTCTGTCTCTCTGGCGAGCGCACTTGCCCTAGAGCAAAAATCTCTCAAAAAAAAAAAAGAAACAGGAACAAGTGTGTCCCCCACCCCAGCCTTCCCCGTGGCTGGCTTTCTGCATATGTGTATCTTACGAGAGCGTAACAGACGAGAGCTGAGGCCGGCCGGCGGCGCGGTTACTGACCTGCTTGAGCGGTGCTGGATCAGTGAAGATCGGGGGTTCCAGCCTGGGTCGAACTGGTGCAGGCAGCGTGAGCCTGGCTGGAAGGCTGAGGGGACCATGTGTCGGGCTGGCGTCCCTTCAGTCTTCCTCTGTCTCTCTCATGCGAGACAAGTCAGGGGAAAAGATGTCATTTGGGAGGAAGGCAGGCCCAGGCCTGTGCAGTCTGAAGTGGCTGCGGGGCTGGGGCTGCCTTCCCACAGCTGCACAGCAGGGCCTGGGCCCAGCGCCTGCCTGAGACAGGGGCCTGATAGCTGGGGCCGCACTGCCCTGCCAGCTGTTGCCCCCTGGCAGACGGGCAGCAAGACCCGCAGGGACTGAGGCCAGGGGCCTGGGCGCGTCCTCCGTGCCCTCTCCCGGTGGGTCTGTGTCCCTTCCCTGGCTACCCCGCCCTCACCAGTGGGCCAGCGAGTCGGCCCAGGCTCAGGCGTGTCCCCTTGGGGCCCTGGCCTTCCTCGCTCTCTGCAGGGCCGACCCGAGGCAACCCAGAAGCCTGGCTGAGGCGGTGACGGGCTCGGTGCTCTGTCGGCTTTTTACATCTCAAACAGAAGCTGGAAGCCTCCGCTCCCTTCTGAACAACTGTCTGACCCATGTCCGAACCCGCTGGACGGTGCCTGTGTGCGCAGGCTGAGAGGAGCAAGCCCTGCAGAGAAAAGCCGCAGAAAGCCTTCCGGGGCAGCCTGAAGGGACACTGTGTGTGAGGCTGCCACCAGGGGGCCCACTGCCGGCTACGGCTGCTCGTGCCCCTGGGCAGCCCGGTGTCCAAGAGGGACGTTGGCATGTGGGGCGTCAGCAGCCTCCCGAGCAATGGATGTGCAGGAGGAGGGGCCGTCCCAGGGCCTCTGCCCGTCCCTCCCCAGCCCTGCACATGCCCCAGCTGTGCCCTTGGCAGGAAGAAGCCTGTGTGGAATGACCTAGTACCTGTCCGGGCACCCCACCTTCTCCCCAGTAAGATCTGGGGCCGAGGCTGCAGGGGCCCTCCTTGTGGGGCAGGCCCTGGCCCTGGGTGTGGACCCCCAGGAGCCCACAGAGGGGCTGCCCATGTGTGTCAACTGAGACAGACGGACCGCACCACCACTGCCCACTGCGGAGGTGCGCCTGCCACACAAACACGTCTAAAACCGGGCTCCCAACCGGCCGGCAGCCGTTCACCAAAACAGGGTGTCCTGATGGCAGGTTGGACCCGAGAGGCGTTGGTCGACACATACTGTTCTCGGCAGGCCTGGTTCCCACGTAGCGTTTTCCAGGCGGGCCCTTCCCTGGACCTCTGTGCCCAGGGCCTGGCACTCCAGGCAGCCTGCCTGGGGTCTGGGAAACAGTGCTCACGGCAGCGCCCCCATGTTCCCGCCCAACCGTG
>NW_006204543.1:606321-608451 GCF_000334495.1 Tupaia belangeri chinensis | reverse complement strand
CTTCCCAGGCCCCTGGGCCAGTGGCCGCCCAGGTGTGTCCAGCCTGCAGCTCTGTCCAGGGGAGAATGGCCACGTCCAGGCAGACACAGCAAGCTGCAGCCAGAGCCGCCCAGCTGCCCTGGTCCCCACCCCACAGAAGTGGGTCCTGTCACAAAGCTGGTCTGGTCACAAAGTGCCATTTCCCTCTGGTGGGGGAGGTGGCCAGGATTCTGTGTCACTGCGTCCACAAGGGCAGTGCTGGGCCAGAGTCCTCACCCTAGAACGTGTGAATTGCCTCTGTGCTCCAAGGCTGCTGGGCAGACCCTCCAAGAGAACCCTGAGGCACCCGGTGGGGCCTCCTCGGGAGGACAGGGCGGGGATGCTCCCCTCCTTCCTGCCCCTGTACCTGAAATGTCCCTGAGAGCAGGCCATGTCCTGGAGGCTCCTCCCCGAGCCCAGACGCTGGCAGGTCCCAAATGAACTCACAGACACCCCTCCTCCAGGGCACACTGCACTCCCCCTCTGCCCCCACCCATGGACCCTCCTCACAAGACAACCCCTTTACCCTCGGGCTCCTCACTGCTGACACGAGGCGTCTGCTGACCTGCTGACCTGTCCCAGCAGACGAGCTCCTGGGTCGCCAGGGTCAGATGCCCACACAGCCCGGGTGCGCCTGGGTGCACCCGGGTGCTTGGAATCACAAGTGACAGAGGCCAGAGTGTGGCGTCCTCACTTGAGTGGCAAGATGGCCCTTCTCAGAGAGGGACAGGAGGGCCAGGCCTCAGCTGCCTCACAGTGGCCTCGTGCAGGGCCCTGGCTGGCCGGGGCCTATCCCAGAAACCAGGAAGCCACAGTCAACCTTCCCGTCATGCTGCCCCGGGCACCAGCTGCATACCCGGCAGACCCAGAGTCCCTGCGGTGCCTGCAGCGACCTGTCAGCATCCCCATCTCTGGGAAGGCTTCCGCTGCCAGTGGTGTGCTTGGAACCTGTGCCTGGCGCTCCTGTTGGGACCGGTGGCCCCGCGACACCGGGCCGTCCCCTGGGGCTGCCAGGCCGCCAGGCTGCGCGCGGACCCTGCCACGTGCCACCGTCTCTTGCAGCTGTGATCCCCCTGACGGACTCAGAGCACAAACTGCTGCCCCTGCACTTCGCGGTCGACCCCGGGAAGGACTGGGAGTGGGGCAAGGATGACCACGACCACGCCCGGCTGGCCCAGTAAGACCTGCGGGGAGGGCTGGGCCGGCAAGGGGCGGGGGAGCAGGGGCTGGGGCGGGCTGTCACAGAGAAGGCACCGGCCACAGGCGGGCGTGCTCACTCTGCCCTCCCCCCAGCCTCATCTTGTCGCTGGAAGCCAAGCTGAACCTCCTGCACAGCTACATGAACGTGACCTGGATCCGGATCCCCTCCGAGACCCGGGTGAGCCTGGCCGTGACAGACCAGCCCGCTCAGGCCACTGTGGGCTGCAGCCCCCCAACACGCCCCGGCCCACCGTGCCCAGCCCTGGAGCCGGGACCCAGGTCCCCCACACACTGTGGGCCTCCTGCTCTATCTGAGGGAACACTGGCCGCACCAGCACACGAGCCCGTGTGTAGGCGTGTATTCGTGCTCGAGCACGCATGCAGTCGGTGGGGGGTTTGTGCCGTCACTCTCCGTATCAGGAGAGGGCTAAACACGGCCGGCCCTCAGAAGGCCAGCCTAGGCAAGTCCCGGCAGCACGGACTCAGAGCAGAATGGGGTGCTGCTGCAGATCCCGGTTCTCTATAAGCTGCCAGTGGATCAGGGAGCCCGGTGGCCCAGGGGAGCTGCGGGGAGGGGCAGCTGCCAGCCGCCAGGGAGGCCGCTGCTGCAGGGGAGGGCCTGCGCCCCACCCTTCTCTGCAGGCTCCTGCATGCCTGTCTGAAGCCTTCAGGGAGGGAGTGGGAAAGGAGTGGGTGAAAGCCGCACAGGTCACCGGCCTCCTAGGACGGGTACTAGGCCCACTGGCTCAGGAGGAGGGCAGGCACCCCCAGTAAAGCCAGCAGCGCAGCCCGCAGAGGGGCCACCTGAGGGGCTTCCCATCTCAGCCCCTCCCGGTGCAGTGTCTACAGGGCCTTCCCCGACTGCCGGCACAGGTGACGCCCGCGGGTGCCCCCCCCCCGTGGCCCGGGCCG
>NW_006204543.1:605898-606248 GCF_000334495.1 Tupaia belangeri chinensis | reverse complement strand
CCCACCCGGCCCTTCCCGCCGCAGGCGCCGCTGGCGCAGCCAGAGTCGCCCACGGCCTCGGCGGGGGAGGACGTGCAGTCCCTGGCCGACTCGCTGGACTCGGACCGCGACTCGGTGTGCAGCAACTCCAACGGCAAGAACGGCAAGGACAAGGACAGGGAAAAGCAGCGCAAGGAGAAGGACAAGACGCGCGCGGACTCCGTGGCCAACAAGCTGGGCAGCCTGAGCAAGACGCTGGGCACCAAGCTCAAGCGGAACATGGGCGGCCTGGGCGGCCTGGTGCACGGCCGGGGCAGCCGCGCCAGCTCGGCGCACGGCCGGGGGACCGCCCGGCGCCAGGACCGCCCGGC
>NW_006204543.1:597967-604941 GCF_000334495.1 Tupaia belangeri chinensis | reverse complement strand
CGGCCCTGAGCCCGCCGCCGCTGCCGCCCTGGTGCCTGCCCCACCGACGCCACTCAGGTCGTAGCCGGATAGGAAACAAGTCATACCGCGGGCCGCGCCGCCCCGTGGGAGCCCATAGCCATTGCAAGAGTATTTTTGTTCCTCGATGAGAGAAATAAAGAATTGCAGCCCTTTGTTTTCAGAAGGGAGTGTTTGACATGCTTTCTCCTGGCCCCCCAAGAATCCACGGCTGCATCTCATAGGCAAAGCGCCAGCCCCGGCTCGGGCACCATTGTCACTGCCATCCAGCCGCGGGCGTCCCCAGGACGGGCACCGGACAACCTACCTCGCAGGGCGCCTCAGGTGGAGCCGGCTCCCTGCTCAGAACGGTGGGGCTGCTCGGCGAGGGAGCTCTCCGAAGACCCTTGGCTCTGGGAAGCAAAGGGTGTGCACGCCCCGGCCGCGCAGATGCCACAGCCAGGCTGGGCCGCCCCTGCAGACATTGGCACAGACGCGGCTGGAGGTGCCCAGGAGACAGGCAAGGAGTGGCCGGTGATCGCCGTGTCCCGTCCCCCCCCAACCCTGCTCTGATCCCAACCTGCCCCTCGTTCCAGAGGGAAGGTCAGAGGGAGGCCGGGGAGGAACCCCACCCCACCACCCTACTGCACCTGTCAGGGTTGGCCCCTGCGTAGGCCACTGGTGCCCCACCCGGTTCCGAGCACCTTGTGGGAGCAGTCCAGCCTCTGAGTGGTCTCATTTGGTGCCTCCTACACTTCTTGAGGAAAACAAAACGATGTGTCCTTAGCTACCTGTTGTGAGCGGCAATATGCAGTCCCTCCCCTCCGAGATTACCTCTGGACAAGGAGCGCTCTGCCCGCAGGGAGCCCTCGGTCGGTCTGTTGGCCTGGCCACAGACCTGTGACCGAGGGAGCCTTAGCACAGCTGGAGCAGCCCCCAGGAGGAAAGTGCACGCCTGGCCTAGCAGAGCGAGCCCTCCAGGCGTGTGCAGCGGCGCGGTCACCCCTCCTGGCCTGCTCAGCAGGGAGCCACCCCCGCCCCACCCCCACGTCAAAAGCAGCAAAAGCAAAAAACAAAATGGGGAGGGGATTTTTTTTTACTTGTTCAAAGAATTATAATAAAATAATTGAGTATCTCCTGTGAGTAATTCCTTTTGTTTTTTATTACTCCACAGCAAGCGGCATTTTCAGTTCTTTACTTAAGTTTTGTATAAAGCAAAATGATTTCTCGAATAGAATGTGTAAGACATTTTTGGAAGCTTTGCTTTTCAGGCTGAATGCTTTCAATGTGGCAACCTCTGACATCCAGCTCCCTCCCGCCGCTGGCATGCTGGTCATTCAAAGAAAAAAGACCGTTTCAGAAATCCCTCGGGGAGATGCCCCTTGGCGGTGGTTCTTCACGGCACTCTGCGTGCGTGTGTTGCCGTCCGAAGTTATGGGACACGGAAGGTGTCACTTCAAGCGCAGATGCCGGCCACTTGGGCTCCTCCGTCTCGCACGGTGCAGACAGCGTGTTGGAACCAACCTCGGTCCCTGGAGTAGATCCGTGTTTGTTCTTTCTCTTGTTTACTGTAAACAGCCAACTCGAATGTCCAAGCCTGGCTGTGCAAACCTCTCTCTTCCTGTGCTCTCTGCCAGGTTGGTTTGTTTTGGCATCAAACTGAGGAGAAGTGGCCCTGCTGTAGGACAGGAAGACGTCCACCCAGAGTGACACGTAGGTATCACCCGCCTTGCCCCCTCGGCTGGCTAGGACCGCGCCCTGGACGAGACCTGGGGTGTGGCTCTGGCCACAGCGTGAGTTCCCTTGGCCGCGTGTGAGCGGGCCAGCGACGCCCCTCCGGGTGCCATTCGACTAAATATAAAGTCCCAGTGCCACCGGCATGCTGTCTTCAGAAGAGCGCGGAGACACAGCCTCTGCGGGGAGCCACCACTATCGGGGTGACAGAAAAGTCAGGGTGTGCTTTTCTATGCTCTTCTATGGAAGAGGCATCATGACTTTTCCGACAACCCGGTAGACACTTCTGGCTCCATGTGGCCAAGGGGCTGCCCAGTGCAGTTCTCTGGCCTGGAGTCCTTTGTGGCTCAGGGACAAAAGGTGTGGCCCCAGGTGGGAGGTCCTGGTCCCCTTCTGGGAAGGTCCTGCTTGGAGAGACCCATGTCTCTAAGCAACAGCAAGTTCCCAGAAGGATCCCAGGTGCTCCCCAAGCTCTGTGGAGATTGTGCTGGAAACCCGCGGCCCGTGCCAGCGTAGAGGGCTGTCTCGGCGTGACGGAGGGAGGGTGTCTCTGGGTGTGTCTGGCCCTGGTCCTAGCACTGCATTATGCTGGCGTCCAGCAGCGAGGTGTAAGCTACGTCTGTCTTCGCGACACGCCGCAGAGCCATGCTCCGCCCCGGCCGTCCCTCAGAGGCGTAGCTGGGCCGAAGCGCCCCTCGCTGCCTGTCACCCACCCTCTGACAGTGGGGTGGTGAGCGGTCTCCCGCCTCGGAGGTGAAAGCCCGGTTTTGGTGTCTGTGCGAGCACCGGGGACTGCGCCCGCCCTCTCCAGCCAGGGTTTCATTCCCCCGTGCTCCCCTTTCCCACCAGGGGATTCCCACCAGGGACTCTTGCGCCGACTCAGGAACTGGGTGGTTTCAGAGAGCAGCCCTCCGCCCCCAGGTGTGTACTCGGCCTGGTACTTACCTCACAAACGGCCGTCGCCACAGTCCGGTAAGCCGGCAAGGCGGGTTCACAGTAGCGGGGGGAAGGCCCGTGCCCAGCAGCGTAGGCAGTTTGGGCGAGGGGAAAAGCCTGGGTGTCTGTCCCGGGAGACCGGGCGTGAGAGCGGAGGGCGGCCCCTGCTGGCCGCGTCCTTGTCTCTGCCGTGCTCTCGGCATCCTCGCCGAGGTGTGGCCCTCCCGGTGTGGGTCCCTCCAGCCTTCTCCGTTCTTTATCGCTCACCTGGGCAGGAGCTCGTGCGGGAAGGGCCCTGTGGTGCAGGGACAGCCCCTTCTACGGAGCCTGAGAGGCTGGTCCTCGAGGCCATGTCCCCTGTGCCCTGGCTCTGCGTGTACTCCTGCCTGGCCCACATGCGGGGCTCCCCGGGCAGGGGCCGGGCTCTCAGCCAGTCCCACCCAACTGCCCACATCTGCTCCGGGTGCCGGTCCAGGGGACCCGAGTGGCCCTGCCAGTGGCCGTCCTCGCTGTGAGGATGAGGCAGCAGGTGCGAGCAGATGCCCAAGGCCATCCAAGGGACAAGAGGAGGCCCCACCCCGCCTGGGACGCGCGGAGTCCTCCGCTCCGGAACAGGGGCGGTCCCGTAGAGACCGGACACTGACCGAGAACACGGTTCAGACAGACGCACTGCCGGCCCTGGCCTCGCCATCGGGAAGGTTTGCATCACCATCTTGGGGAGGAGGCAGGACCTGGCGAGGCACCGACGTGGTGGACAGCCAACGGGCGCAGGCAGAGCGACGGCCGCGTGGCCACCGCAGAACAAGTGTCGTGCTCCCGATGGCATGTTCATCTTACTGTGGGGGAGATGTGTGTCTGTGTGTGGGTTTTGCTTTTTTTTAAGAATCATTTGATTTTATTAATTCATTCATTTGTTTTCATTTGACCTAAGAGAGACAGAGAGAGAGGGAAAGTGAGAAAGCAAGCCATCAGGTCTAGGACTCGAACCATAGTCGGCCATGTGGGAGTGTCTAGCGCCACCTGCCGGCCCCCGTGTGTGGGTTCTCAAAGTCCTCACTGTCTCCCCTCCGTCCCCCCTTTCCTGCAGCATGCTCCAGGTCCCCGCACCTGTTGGGTACAGCGTTCCAAGGAGAGGCAGAGACAGCATGGGGGCCCTCCCTCCCTCTGGGCAGGGCCATGCATTGGCTGCCGTGGGTGGCCAGCACGTGTTCGGTGCAAAGATGACCACGTATGTGACATTGCTGCCTGGGGTCGGGCCGGGGCAAGGACACTTGTGCATTGCCCAGCTGACAGTGGGCGTGCCTGGGGGAAGCGGCACACGGTGGGGAGGACAGTGCCCTTGGCGGAGTGGGCTCGTGCCTGCCCAGCCTGAGTGTGACAGGGGTATGCATGTCACTGTGTGGACAGAGGCTGGTGATGTGTGAGCCATATGGACACGTCACACGCGGGGCTGCGGGGCTGGGAGCAGCGCGCTGCTGGAACCGCTGAGAACCTGGGAGAAGCAGCCCTCCCCGACGCCAGTGCGGCTGATCCAGCGCATTTGTGTGTGGGCTGGGCCTCCTCTGCTCCCTGGGCTGCCCCTCCCACATCAGGTGTTCTCTGTTCTTCATGAGCCACGGCTGCCCAGACCGGGCGTCCGCGGTTACCCGGGAGCCACGGGCTGCCCCACACTGGCAGTGGGCTGACGCAGGGAGAAGGGCGATGCCCTCGGGCCTGAGTAGCAGCTGGTGCGCCCACCACCAGTGCCCTGAGGACCACGCTCTCCCGTGGGCGGAGCTGTGCTGAGGTGGGTTGCGGTCGTCTCTCCTGCGTAGAAGCAGTGGGGGTGGGAGGCTCAGGGGGCTCAGGGTTAATAAACCGACTGGAACCCCAGTTCCTCGTACCCGGGGCCCCGAGCCCTGGGTGGGTCCAGGTGCCCAGGCCGGGCTGGCTCTCCCAGGTGCAGCCCACCGCGGTGGCGGCCCCTTCCCTGCCCAGCACTGCGTGAGGACCAGGTGGCGCTCCCACAGGGAGCCTGAGCGGGGGCCGGGGTTGGCAGCGCTTACTGCCCTCGAGTCTGGGCATAGGCTGACCAGGAAATGGGAGTGGGCGACCCTGCAGGGCGGGCGCCATCCGCAGCAGAGGCCCAGGTGCATGCGTGTGTGCACACGTGCCCACGCGAGACCGAGTGTGTGCAGCCCAGAAATGGGAGCGGGGCCCCATGATGAGCGAGCGGGTCACACGGCATGGGAGGGCGTCTCCCCCCCATCCACGGTAGGTGTGCACTGAGAGCGTCTACACCCGTGTGTGTGTGCGGGCTGGCTGGGAGCCTGTGTGGCCCGAGGGTCCAGCCGGAAGTGCCATTCTGTGCTGTCCCCCAAGAGACAGAGCAGCATGCCTGCCTGTCAGGGGCGCCAGAGATCCAGGGAGTTGCCCACCCTTTGCGGCCTGAGTGGACATGGCGGGCACAGCCCCTGGAAAGGGCAGGTGAGGGAGCACCTTCCCGACCTCTGCCGGCCTGCCGCCTCCTGGGTCTCATCTGCGCAAGCACAAGGGCCAGGCGGGCCGGCCTCTCCGTGTGGAGACTAAGCACACCGGAAGGGCCCCTCCTGCTCGTTCTCGGGGCAGGAGGGAAGGCCCAGCTGGCCAGTCCTCTGCCAAGGGATATGTGCTCTCCTGGCCTGCGGCCGAGGACACCTGCAAGGAGCGCCGGGGCCCTGGCCGCCTACCGGGCACTGCGGCACCCAGGGGTCTGGGGCTTGCAAGGAGGCTCTGGGCAGGGCCCACCCTGCGCATCAAACTCACAGCGTCGGGTCCAGATAGGACAGCCAGCGAGGGTGGACGCACGCCCCGGGCTGCCAGGTAGCGCCAGGGGCTGAGGGTGGGCGGGCCTTGGGCAGCCTCAGGCTGGCTCGGTGGAGAGGTGAACAACACCTTGGGTCTTCTCAGGCTGGGCTCCCGTGGCCCGTCCCTCCTGAAGGCCCCACCCCTCACGGAGCCGTGGGCACGCACCCCCATGGCCATGTCCACCGCCACGGGTGACCCGGGCTGGCAGCTGTCTGTCCTGCACAGCAGGGAGCAGTGGGGTGGGGGCGCCCCGCCTTCTTTCTGCCCCTGGGAGGTGCTGGGGCTCAGGCTCAGTAGGGTGCCGGCTGGGGCTTCTTGTGTATGCCTTTATTAAGGAAGGTCTTATTTCAGGTTTACGGGGGCTCCCATTTTCCTGGTGCTGTGCATCCTTTACAGTCTGGTCCTGCTGCGGCGGTCACGCCGCCCGCCCGGTGCACTGCGCTGCTCCACTGTGGGTGTGGGTCCCTACGCTGCCAGCCCAGCCGTGGCTTCATTGCCACTGTGCCACTGGGGCTGTGGCCTCCGGGGCGGCCTAACTGCCCACCTCTCCTCTGCCTCAACTTGGAAACAGTGTAATTCTGGACTCAGGAAATGAGTGGAGAATGTCCCTTCTCTTCTGTTTCTGGGAGACATTGTGTCAAGTTGTAGTATCCCTGGGGCATTTGAAACATTCTCTAACAACTCAGGATGTGCAGTTTTCTTAACATGCCTTGCAACTAGTTTGTACCTGGAGAAAGGTTTACACAATGAAAGCAATTTCTTTCAGACTGTTCTTTGAGTTTTGCTTGTATCTTTGAGAAGTGGACCTTTGATAGCTACTTGCTAGGGCAGCTTCCACATTATCTTAACATATATGAGAACCTGTAATGATTTTCACTTTCTTTCCTGATAGTGGTCATTTGCTCTCATTAAAAAAATACACTTACTGTTTTTTATTTAGTTGTTATTATTATTCTAACTTGCTGTAGGCATGTGTATTATACTCACCAGAGAGTGAGTTAGAGATGGAAAGTGAGAATCCAAGCCACCAGGTCTGGGACTCAAACCACGGTCGGTCATGTGGGAGTCCAGCACCTTAACCGCCACTCCACCTGCTGGCCCACTCTCAATTTTTAATTTGTCGGTGTGGACAGAGACCCCCAGTTTAATGGTGTGCTGTGTATCTCTCCCTTCAGTATCTTAGTGCTTCCCTCGTGTGTTTGGAAGCTCTGTCAGGTGCGTGCGTGTCCAGGACCTGCGGGCCCTTTCGTAGTTGCGCCATCCCCCTTGGCGTGTGCGTGCTTTGGAGTTTAGTCTGTGTGGTATTTCTTTTTCCATCTTTTTATTTGAACTTTGCTATATCTTTATATTTAAAATGGCCTTCTTGTTGGCAGCATATACTTGGGGTTGCATTTTTATCCACACGCTCACTCTGTCTTTCAATTGATGTGATTAGTCTAGCCCAATTTAAATAGGCTCCTCCTTTTCCTCTCTCTCCTCTT
>NW_006204543.1:583675-597835 GCF_000334495.1 Tupaia belangeri chinensis | reverse complement strand
AAGACACTATCAAAATACCTATTTCTTTTCCCTCCTCCCTCCCTTCATGTCTCCCTGGCCTTTCCTCCCCCTCTTTTCTTTCTCTGCCAGTCTCCCTTCTACTGCTTGGTGTTCATTAAACTTCTTGGGTCTTTTCTTTCCTTCTGCTGTTTGCTGTTGTTGCCAGACCGTTACAACTTGTCGGAGAGAGACAGGGAAGGGAGGAAAATGTTGGCCCTGCCCCTGGGAGGTGTGGTCATGCAGCTCTCCCTTCTCTGTTCCTCCCGGCCAGGATCTGCGGCATGCATACACCTGCTCCCAGTGCATTTTCCAAGCCTCTAGAGATGAGATTCGGACACAGTTGGCCATGTGGGACCTGATTCCCCGCCTCCTAGGCTGTGGGGCTGGCCTGCTTCCACTGGTCTTCCGTGTAGGGGTTCTGCTCATCTAGTCAGGAGTCGGCCTGCGGTTGTTTCATGCTGTAAATGGTACTGTCATAGCACAGATACAGACTTGAAATCCTGTTACCTTGTGCTTATACTGAGGGATGCTTTGCTAAAACTCCCACTTGTGAAAGAAGGAACATGCAGTCCTAAGTCCTCCGGTGTCCTCGCTTGAGCGGCCCCGTTCGCGGTGGGTGCCTCTGTGACGCCCCAGGCTCTGCACTGTTCTGTGACTGTTCACAGCAGGCAGCCACGGCGTGACGGTCTCTAGGCCTTTCAGATGACTCTGGCGTGTTCATCTAGCCCTTCACACGTGTCTGTGGCCTTTCAGGGATGGTCTGCGCAAGTTTGGGGGTCAGAGTGCGTAGCACGTTATTTTGTTGTGGGAGAAAAAGTGGAGTTCATTTTTAGAGAGAATTTTGTCAGGGCTCATGCACTCGCCAGAGAGAGAGAGATAGAAAGTGAGAAATCACCCCCGGAGGGATGGCCATGCTGCGATCCTTTCTCTTCCACTCTCCTCTCGGGATCTTGGGCTCGCACACATGCCTAGACTGAATTTTAAGCTGTCAGGTCCGGGACTTGAACCGCAGTCAGCCACGTGAGAGTCTAGCAACATAGCCCTTACACCATTTGCTGATCCCACATCTTCGAATCTTCACCTCCGTCGTACGTATTGATGTGACCCTCGGTCACTCGTGGGTGTCGAAGTGCCCAGTAGCAGTGTGGAGTTAGAGTGTGTTTCGTGGATTCTAGTTTAGGATATAATTCTCTGATTGTGGGAAAACTGCCATTCCGTTGGACTGAACAGATCAGATCCCAGTAAGCAATGTCCATCTACTGGTACCTCCATGCCCGTGCCCGTGGGTCGGATCGGTGTGGCGTGCAGTCACGTTTGCCAGGGGAGGACTGGCCGATGACACCTGATGAGGCTGGGTTTGCCCAGTGGCTCAGCGTGTGTTGGGCACTCCAAGCTAGCCGCACGTGTGTCACATGGAGCGGGTTCACGGTTTGAGAATAAAAATGTAAAGGTCCCGAAGCCTTCTGGCAGGAAGTGGTATCTGGGGACCAGCAGATGGTGTAATGGTTACGTCTCTGGACTCCCACATGGCCAACTGCGGTTCGAGTCCTGGGCCTGGAGACTTGAAACTCACCCCGGGTGTATGTGCAGGCGTGCCCCAAACCCCGAGGAGACTGGAAGGTAAGAGACTGCAGTGCGGTCATCCCCCCGGGGGTGATTGTTTGCTTTCTGTCTCTATCTCCCCGGGAAGTGCACACATCCTATAGCAAAAAAATCTCTCAGAAAAACAAGAACGAGAGTTTGGTCAGTGGAACAGGTTTCCTGAGGGAAGGAGTGAGAGACGTGAACAGCACAATGTTACAACACGGGCACGACACCGTGTCACAACTCTTCAGGGTCCTCCGTTTATTGTGGGCCAGGGATCGGGATCGTGGTTATATACATGCTGGTGGGCGGTGATTGGTCAGATGAAGGATTGTAAAAGGTGGGTTACGATTGGTTGCTTTTGTGGACCAATCATGAGGTGCCGGATGTGCGGGAGGGATTTTAGGGGCCAATCAGAGTGTGGTTTTGAAGAGGAGGTTTTGAAGGGGAGCCAATCATGGCCTTTGTCACTGTGTCATTGTTTGCTCTCTGAGCCTAAGATGGCGATAGTGAGACTCGTGAAAATGGCCTCCGCAGACTCGCGGGTGCGCAGCCTCCCACAGGTGTCTGCGGGCCCTCCTTTCTGAAGTGCCAGAGCCCGCAGTCACTGACGTGTGGCCCAGCTGTGCTGGCTTGGGGCTGGGTCGTGGGGCACACACATGCCCACGCCCAGCACTGTGAGCGGGTGGTGGCGGTCCCTCCGAGCCTCGTGCTGCCCAGTGGCTCCATGGTGAGTGGGAGGGCACCGTCTCTGGGTCCCAGACAGTCCTAGGGCTCTCGCCTCCTGCTGGATGTGGCCATGGGTTTATTCTCACAGCCCCGGGGGGCCTTTCTTCCTCAGACCGGTTTACACCTAGGAGTTTTACCCCAAGGATGCGCCCTGTGCCCTTTCATCATAATGGCCCATCCTTTTGCCTTGGTTGGGCTACATTTTTAAAAATTTTGCTAAGGGACCAGCAGTTAGCATAATAGCTATGTCGCTGGACTCCCATGTAGCCAACTGCGGTTCAAGTCCCAGACCCAGTAGCTTAAACTCATGGCGGGGGCCGGTGCCGGGGGTGGCTCCAGACCCAGTAGCTTAAACTCATGGCGGGCGCGTGTGCGTGTGTGCCCGAGATCCTGAGAGGAGAGTGGAGGAGGAGGGATGGGATTGCAGCATGGCCATCCCCCCTGGGGGGGTGATTTCTCGTTTTCTGTCTCTCTGTCTCTCTCTGTCTTTCTGGCGAGCCTGTCCACACTCATGGGACAGAGATGGGGTGATTTTCACTCCACCCCCAGGGGCCACACCAAAATCCCTTCTCCGCTCCCCTCCTGGGATTTGGGACATGTATGCACATGCTCCCGGCCTGCCTTTCAAGCCACCGGGTCCCACACGGGAACAGTGTGGTCAGCCACGCCCTGACTGGCCCCTCCGTACCACGGGCTCCCACCCAGCACACCCTGCCGACTGCATCACCGCGCGGAGCGGGCTCTCTGCCCCACGGCCTCGTGCTGTGCTGAGAGCTGTGGACGCTGGGCCTAGCCATCCACGTAGCACGGGGCATGTCCCACGGGGGTGCCCATCGCTCTGAAAGCCCTTCCGTGAAGGTGGGACAACAGCAGGTCGGGCACCCCAGGGGACGTGGCTCCGAGCGTGCACTGTGACTGTAGTGGTGACTCCGTGTAATGGTTACGCCACTGGCCAGGCGGGCGCCTACCATTTCCATGTCCGACCCACGTCCGACTCTCTCCTGGCCTCACGGGGCTGTTAAGTCTCGGCTCTAAGGACCTCCACAAGGCTCTCCTCTAAAATCTCTCATTGTCTGTGTCGTCCCCTTGTGTCCCCTCTCCGTGGGCGCTGCCTTCTACAAATCGTGGTCAGGCCACGACAGTCACCCTGGTGCTAGCCTTGTGTCTGCCAGTCGAACCTATTTTGTATTCCTGTTACCCGGGGGCTGTGGTGTTGTTTGGAGTCTATGTCTGTAGTCGGGGTCCCCATCTACTGCTCCTTCCTCAGTCTTCGACAGTTGAGTTCTGGAAAAGCAGGTTTCAAGGGTCTCTGTCGTCCGGTAGGGTTTCTGCTAGACGTGGGGCTCCTTCGTGAGCTGCCTCCTGCCCTGTGTGCTCACGGGTCTGCTCTCCCTCGGCGCCCTTGCGTAAGGCTACCTTGAGATCTTCTATCTATTACAAATGTCTTGGGGAGCAGGTGGCATGGTGGTTAGGGTGCTGGACTCCCACATGGCCGACCAGGTTCGAGTCCCAGACCTGGTGCTGGCTTTCTCTCTCTCTCTCTCCTCTGTCCTTCTCTGATCAAATCAGAATAAGTAAATACATAAAGTTAAAATTAAAAAAATGAAATGTCTTATATTGACTCCTTCCTCCTGTTTGACAGCTAGCCTCCAGGCTGGCGCATTAGAACCGCCTCCGCAGTGGCTTCCGGTTTTCGGAAAGAATGTCTGTGTTCAGGTTCGCTGTTCTTCCTGTGTCTGCTCTGGTTCCTCCTCGGTCTCTGCTGTACGAGGTGGTCTCTGAAGTGGCCATCTTGTCCAGGTGCTTCGCTCGGTCCCCCATATATTCTGTTCGCTGTCTCTGTGGGCCGTCCTCTACCAGAACTGTCTCTGGGGGGAGAGACAGTTGGTGGGGAGGGGAAGACCGTCTCTGTGGGGAGGGTGAGAAGGTTTCTCCTGGACTCCCACATCGAGATGGTCTCTCTGGGGGCAGGTGAGAGGGTCTCTCTGGGAGGAGGGTGAGACGGTCTCTGGGGGGAGGTGAGACGGTCTCTCTGGGGGAGGCGAGGTCTGTGCCCTGGGGCACCGGCTCTCGGCTCTTACGGGGAAGGCGAGCGCTGTCTGGCGGGAAGCTGACCCATGAGGCCCTCAGGCGTCCCCGTGTAGCAGTTGATCTCAGCACCTCACCCCGTCCGGGCAGCGGGGTCTCCGGTGCCCGCGTTAGCCTCTGCCCTGTGAGGGGTCTGCCCTCGTCCAGGCGTCCCCTCCTACCCGTCTGCGGGGACGGTGCCCATCACAGGCCAGGCCGGGGTGGCCAGCCTTCTGCTGCCTGCGGCGACCGAGCACATCGCAGTCTGCGGGGGCCGGAGGAGGCGAGAGCCGTGGGCGTCGGGCGCGCGTCCCAGGTGGCCCTCGAAGGGGACTGCCTGCTGCCCACCCTCCAGCAGCCTCACCCCACACCCCCAGTCCTTCCGCAGACGCCCGTCCCACCCGTCCCTCCGCCCCTCCCGTGGGGCTCGGCCTCCCTGCCCACACTGCACAGGGCCCTCCGCGCGGGGGGCCGTGGCTCCTGGGCGTCCTGTGGGTCGGGTTTGAAGTCCCCCACCCGACTGCCCTGGGCTGTAACGACGGTTCAGGACTTCATTCCTGCCCGTTCTTTCCCTGGCGGATCCCGGGTCTGGGCACCTTCGCTGGCGTGGGAGTGACTTCTGGGGCTGCTCGCTCTTGCCGGGGGCCCCGCACAGGCCAGCTGGCAGCGGGGCGTCGGGGCAGTTTACCGACCTCTCCTGGGACCGCCAACTGAGCACGCTCGCGCTCCCGCGGCTGCTCTTCTCGGCTCTTAGGGCCCGTGAGGACTTCCACACTTCCCTGTGGAAGCTTCTCCATTTTATTTAACTTTTCTGTTACTGAGAAGGTTTCTAGCTCTAAATCCACTACATTTAACAAGTATTTGCAAGCACAGAGTCAGCATGGCTCTGTAGAAGTCTTCTCCTTTAAGAATGCTCTCGAAGTTTCGGTGTGAGCTTCTCACAGCTCCCTCGGCGCGGCCCGCGTGCAATGGGAGAGTGCCCAGGCTGGCCTAGCCTTACCCCACTGGCTCCAGTCTCCGTGGGACCAAGCCCCACTGGCAGCAGCCGAGCTCTGAGCCCTCCCCACGGTCAGCACGGCGGAAGTCCTGAGATGGGGAAGCAGAAGCTCTGAAGAGGCACCCAGCAAGACGAGGGAGTGGGCCCTCCCTGGGGGTGGGCCCAGCATGGCAGCCTCATGCCCAGGGCAGAGGGGCAGGACACCCGGGGCTGCAGGGCTGTCGTGTGCTCTTACAGACCCTCCTGGCAAGCCACCAGGGCCCCCTCTGACTAAGGGACACCCCATGCCCTTCACCAGCCATGGAGGGATGCTAGGCTACCTGAGGGCTGCACCTCCTCTGGGAGTCGAGGGGCGGGCCTGCGCCTGGCACCTGCCTGGGCATCGGGGCAGCAGGTGGTCTCTGGCCCAGAGCCCCGGCTTCAGAGGCACCGGGCTCCCGGGAGGGCCCAGGGTGTCCCAGGTGGGGTCTTTGCTCTGTCCCCTCTAGCCCTCCCCGGGGATGCACAGGAACCTCCAGCCTGGCCAGCCTGAGGAGGCCAAGGTACTCCGGGCACACTGGAGACCCAGCAGTGGCAGCCCCGCCCAGCGCAGACATCAAAGGCAGCATCAGAGGCAGCGCAGACAAGCCATGGCTGGCCTGGCTCAGGTCCCGCCCTTGGCCCCTCAGGCCTGGGCCTGGCCTCCGGGGGCAAAGTGGGAGGTCTGGTGGACTCTGGCTTCTGGGCTCCCATGACCTCCTGCTGGGTCTGAGGCCGGAGACTGCCCCAGGAGACAGGCCTGGCAGCCTCACAGGCACAGCTCAAAGCTCCAGCTCTGGATGGGGGTCACGCCTTCCCAGCTTGGCCCCGCACAGTGTGATCTGATGGCTGGGCACCCCGGGGTGCAGTTCAGAACTGGAGCCCCGCCAGGGCACAGCCGCCCCCGCAGTCTGTGGGCTGCGGCTCCCTGCCCCGTGGCTGATGCTGCTCTGGCTCTGTGTGCTGGCGCTGCCCTGCGCAGGGCGCTCCGGCTGTCCTGTGGACCTGGAGGACCCTCCAGCTGGGCAGGCAGGGAGCCCCATGAACACCCACCTTCCAGCTGCACAGAGCATGGGGTGCTTCTGGTACAGCCCATCCAGGCGGATTCCTGGCAGCCAGGGCGGAGTTCGCACTCAGACAGCCCTGATTAGGCTAATTACGGCTCCCGCGAGGCCCCAGGGCTGCAGGGTGCCTCCTCAGAGGCAGTGACCGAAGGCCATGGTGGGCTGGAGGGAGAAAGGAGGGCGAGGCTGGGGCCCCCTGAGAGCCCAGGGTGGGGCCCCCACCTCTGCCCTCCACACCCACCCCCTCTCGAAATGTCCTTCTCCTGCTGTTTAGGACAGCCCATGGGTGCGGTCTGTGACGATCCAGGTAACAGTGTCCAAGAGAAGCTGGCTTCTCGCTGTTGCTGTCGGGGGCGGCGGCCCCCCCCGCCCTGCCACACGCCTGCCTGGTGTAGTGGGAGGCCATGGCCTGCTGGGGGCAGCCCAGCTGTGGAGAGCAGAGGCTCCGGGCCATGAACGCAGGCCCTGGGCTGGGAAGCCCCAGAGCCCCGCGCCCCCTGCAGGGGGTTGCTGCATATGGCTAGGACAGGCCCTGCAACTCACTGAGCAAGGTTTTATGAAGAAAAACCCAAGTCCTGCGGAAAACACACAGCACGAGCCGTTGGCGCAGCAGTCAGGTGCTGCCCAGCAGCGTGGGCGGCCTGCGGTGTGGGTGCCCACACCACAGCCTGTCCGTCAGGAGCCCAGGGCAGCCAGGCAAGCCCTGCCCAGGGAGCTTGTCGTTCTCCTAGAGCAGCGAGATAAATCTAAAGGATGCCGGAAGGGTCAGGGTCAGGTCCAGCAGCGTCTGAACTCAGGTCCCTTGCAGTGTTCCCTGCTGGGTGGGAGGGCCCAGCCCCGGAAGTGTGCTGGTGTCCTGCCCACCCCAGCCGTCTTCACCTCGCCCAGACCACCCCCCGGTCAGCCACCCACACTCAGGGCTAGCTTTGAACACAGGAAAGGTGTCATTTGCTCCGGTGTTTTCTTTCTACACTCTGGGGGCCTCTCGAGGTCTCAGGGAACCCCAGGTCCTGAGTTGAAGGCTCCGCACATGCCAGCCACCCAGGGAAAGGTGAGCCGCGGGGCTCAGAACCTCGTTCCAGCTCAGCAGTGGCCGCCTCACTCACAGGCTGTTCTTCCCTCCCCGCAGTGCTCCTGCCGCGCTGGGCTCTGCGCACTGTTTACTCGACGGCCAGGCCGTCTGGGAGGACCAGAGCCGAGGGAGGTGGCGGTCCTGGGAAAGCCCCCACGGCGTGTGCTCCAAGCGTCTCTGTGCCAATGCATGGGTGGTGGGGTGACCGGCGGTGCTCGGCCTTAAAATACAGAAAACAGATGTTTACCCGGGAGCGCAGGCCGGGGTCCTGGCTTCAGGAAAAGCCTGAGGTCAGCGGCAATGCCTGTCGGTCAGGGTCAGCGACGTGCCAAACGACTGAGTGGGTAAGCAACAGGCTGCACGGGGGAGTTGCATAGTCCACGTGGCCGACTCCGTGGCTCAAATTCTGGACAGGGCAGCTTGAAAACCACACCGGGCACATGTGCGTGTGTGTCCCAAGTCCTGAGAGGATAAGGGAGAAGGGTTGCAGTGTGGCCTTCCCCCAGGGGCTGACTTCTCACTGTCTCCAGTGAGTGCACGCTCCCCACCGCAGAAATCTAAAAACCAGAACCCTGCCCGTGTGGTCCGGCAGGGCCCTGGTCCATCCTGGCTGAGGTCCTTCCAGACCCGGCCCCAGCTCTGCGGCCGTGGACTTCCCAGGATCCCGGGGCAGCTCCAGATCACAGGGGAGCTCAGGCGGCAACACCGCCTTCTGATCCCAAGGACCAGGACGTGACCCGTTTGGGGCAGTGCACTCTGGACTCACGCTAACTCTGGTCTGAGTGTGGCCCTCAGCCCCGCAGACTGGAACATGGCAAGCCCCTAATGGAGCTGAGGTTATGGTGTTGAGAGGAGCCTGGGAGGAGGGACAGGGCAGGAGCGTAGGGCCCACCTGCAGTGGAACCCCGAGTCCGCGCTGTGGGCTGGTTCTAGCCTCCAGGCAGGGTGGGCGGCGGGCGGGCGAGGCCCCGCCATGTTTGCAGCCCTTCTCGTCCCTTGCCTTGTCGCCTGGGCTCCGGCTCCTGCAGAGTCAGAGGGGCTGGGTTCTCAGGGGAACGCGAGCCCTACTGTGTGACTCACTGCTGCGTGCAGTGGAGGGCACGGGGCACACGGGACTGTCCTCTGCCCCCTGGGCTGTGGAGAGACTGTCTTCCATGAGACTGGTCCCTGCTGTCAGGCTGGGAAACACTGAGCAGAGGGCCACGCAGACACGCCCACACGTGATTGGCCGAGCGTGAGGCTGGCACCTCGGGCCCTCAGCAAGAAGACCCTCCCCAGACTGAGTGAGGCCAGCCAGCCCCACTCTTACACTGCCCAGGTCCGTGTGTCTCGCCACTAGACGCAGACGGGAACACGCACCTGCGGGGCTCTGACAGCCACACCGGCAGGGCTGGGGAGTTAGTGTGGGCTGTCACGGGTGGTCTTGGGGAACGCCCTGTGGCCGGGAGCCTGCCATCCCCCCTCGGCCATCCGCAGGGTGGGGGTGGTGGGAGCGCTGACGTCACCCCACTGGCAGGAGGGACGGAGCTCCCAGGAGCTGCACAAAGCGTACTTCCGGGCGAGGCCTGCAAAGCCGAGGGCCTCGTGTACTTCGACCCCTTCCGCACTCAGAGCTGGGCACCACGGCCCCCACAGAAGTCCGCTCAGGCAAACAGAATAATGAATCAGAAGTTTTATTTCAAAATGTAAACACCACTAAACATGCATGCACGTTAAAACAGTAACTGTACAATGTAGTTAGTCACTTTGTTTTTGCATAGGACGTCATTACAATATAGAATCTATGCCGTACAAAATACAAAGTTTCTCCGAGCAAGCCGAGGCCAGGCTGGGGACGCGCGACCTAACCCTTCACTGTGGTGACCCCGGATGGCGCGGCCTCGGACAATGGGTGAAAGTTCCTATGGAAAGGGAAAACGTGAGTGTGATGGAAACGGTCTTGGACCTTGGGCTCTGCCTGGGTTTTGGCAAACGACTGCAGGGACCCTGCAGTGATGGCCGCAGATGGGAGGGTCGCTGTGACCTGCAGCACACGCACTTGCACCCGAGCTGCCGTCAACGGGAGCAATGCGGGTGTGGGCGGACTGCAGCTCACCCGCTCGCACCCACAGGCAGGCAGCAGCCCTGGTGGGTGGGCGCCAGGGCCACCCCTCCTGAAGGCCACCCCGTCCCAGGGGGCAGTGGGCACGGGCCCGGCAGCCCCGAGCTGCGCTCCATCGGCTCACAGTTTCCAGATGAGCAGCCCCAGAAAGACAGCAGGGAGGGCCGGACCCACCCAGGTCTTCTGGCCCCACTCCCCACCCCCCACCCCGGAATGTGCACTTGCAGGGCAGAGGCCAGGCCCCTCCCCATCCTGTGTGTTTTTAAATACAAGTATAAAGGTTTAAAGCTGAGTGACGAGGAGACCCGTGCCGTGACCCGCTGTCTCGGCAGGGGCAGCAGAAGCCCCTCTTCCTTCTGGACATGGGCCTCCTGCCCCAGTGAGCGTCCCTGACTGAGGGGTGGCAGCAGGACGCAAGACCCGTTAGCAGTAAGCTGGACACGGACACTCTGGGCTGCATCGGGACAGGCTCCAAGTCCCCGAGTCAGGGCAGACAGGTGAGGGCTCGGCTGCCCCGACTATCCTGAGGGAGACGGCCATCAGCTCCCATCCTGGCTTTCGCTTCTGCAGTCACCGAGATGGCATCGGGGCGTTGTGGTATCGGAAGACACGGTGACCTCAGTGAGTCCTGGCTGTGCCTGCAAACCTGTTGGCACGGTGCTTGTGACCCGACGACCTCCTTCAGGTGAGACACCTGTTGGGGGACTCGTGAACGGCTGCCCAGGAGCTGTGGCGGGAGGCCCCGTGTCGCCCAGGTGCTCCTCCGGCAGCAGCACTGCTTGGCTGTGGCCTGCTCAGGTCCCTAGGGGGCATTTTAGCACCTGCTCCGGGCAAGGAGGCCGGGTCTTCTCGACACTCAGCTTGGAGGCAGAACACCGGGGGGCCCCGCGCTGCCCACTCACCTGGGACCAGAAGAGCACCTGCCTGCCGTCCTCCCCGAGTGCCCTCACTGGCCGTGCCTGCAGTGTGGCAAGGGCCTGGTCACTGGTACCACCAGCGTCTGTACCTGCACGTCGTGCCATGGGGGCGAGGCGGCAGGCAGGGCTTGCACTGGAATCTGTGGGTGAGGGGGGGCACCCAGGACCTTGTCCCCGTGGCTGTCGGTGCCCGCCCACTAGCACCGTGAGCAGGACTCGGGCCAGGGACGGCCGAGCCCTCCGCTCTATGGCTGCAGAGTCGGCAGGACCCGGGGGCCGCCGCCGTCCCGATATGGCTGATGCAGAGGGGCTGTCCATCGGCCATGAGCTGAGCCTAGACCGGGGCCCCAAGGCCTTGCTGGGGGGAACTCTTCCCACAGGCACCTTCATGTCGCCGTGGCGGACGCGGAGCCCGAAGCCCCAAGGTAAAATCAGAGTTCTCACGCTCACTACCAGGAGCCCTATGGGCCCCAACTGGCAGCCCCGGCCATAAGCCAGAGATGCCAGACCCGACAGCGACCAGGCCGGGAAGCAGTCCACGTGTGAAGGAACGAGGTGGCCCAGCCCCACCGCGCTGGTTCTCAGTGTGGGGGCTTCCCAGGCCCACGCCCTCACGTGACCAGACGCACCCAACGTGTGCGCAGACCCAACACCCAAGACTGCTCCCCTCCCCCTCGCGTGAGATGAACCTGAGCCCAGACGGTCCGGGGTCCCTGTCCCCGCCGGCAGTGGCTGTGGCACCGCCCCCTGCCATTGGGGAGAACCACTCTGGGATGAAGACAAGCTCGCCAAGACAGCCACGTGTGCATATTTCATTTTAAGGCAATGTCAGCCTTCCATCTGTCAGACGGAACGCCCAGCGTCGCGCTGAGGAAACGTTAAGTGCTCTCTTTGGGAACAGCCACCCCTCCCCCCACCCGCTCTAGAACACACCAGCGCCCCGGCAGCTGGGTTGTCTTCCCGGTCCTCGGTGCAGAGCCCGGGGACGCTCCTGTCCTCGCGAGCCGGATGGTGAGCGCACCGGGACTTCGGGGTACAGTTCCTGAACCTGGAATGTGGATTCCTGAGACATGAAACATACTCAGTGTGGCTTTCCTGGCCTCACCCGCAAACAACTTTGGGAGGCCCCGGGTGGCACCCAGGGCTCTGCCGGGTCTCCGCCACCATCCCCTCACTCTCCCGAGGGTGGTGGCCAGGGCAGCCGGCTCTGCCCCGAACGGCTGACCAAGCCCATTGTGCCCAGGGCTCCCACGCTGGGCTGGCACCCTGCTGGCACACGGCGGGGCTGTGGTCAGCACCCAGGGCATCCAATGGTGCCCACCAGGCCACAGCTGGCCAAGACAGCGGCCGAGTGCTGCTGGGCCCAGGGTCTCTGCCCACCTCACCACGGAGGGCTAGCGGCAGTAAGATGGGCACAGCAAGGCACTATGGGCCTATGGAGCCCGTCCATGGCCCTCAGGGTCTCGTGGGCAGTTCTCTACATGAGCAGGAGTCTCAGCGGCACCCTGAGCCCACCCCAAGCCCACCTCAACACGCACACACACGCACACACACTGACCTGGGACCTCATGCTCACAGGCCCCAGCTCTCGGGAGGAAGGCAGGGCCCGTGGCTGGTGGACACTCCAGGGGCCAGCAGGCCTCCCTGGGGCAAAGCCTGGCTGATCAAGCTCAGGGCTCGAACTCACCCAGCCTGGGCCGGGCCTCTGGGAGAACTCTTCCTCTCCTTCTGGAAGGCTGGTCTAGGCGCCCCGCCCAAATGCCCAAATGCACGTAGGCTGAGCGAGGCCGGGGTCTTCAGCAGAGCGGAGAGGCAAGAGGAAAGGGAGGGGCCGCAGGGCCGGGAGGGGATAGGTCCTCTGGGTCTGCACCAGGGGCAGCCTGGGTCGGGGGAGGCACTGCCCACAGCCTGCCCAGGATGCGGTCCCAAGTCGCACCGTTCTGGGCTCCAGGACTCAGCGCAGGCCCGACGCTCCCTGATTCCAACACAGGTGACTGGGCCACAGGGCCAGGGCCAGTGACACTTCTGACGTCTGCCGAGAGGCCCTGGGTGCCCAGGCTCTGCGTCCCCCGACAGAGAACACGACCTGGCCACGGCAGGTCCTGTGCACTCCTGCAGGCCACAGGGCCTGGGTCAGCCGTGAGGCCCAGGTCCTGCCTCCGGAAGCCAGGCTTGCACCCCTGTGTCCAGTGTCCCAGGGCCAGGGAGGCTCCTAGTGGCAGTGGGCAGGCGGCCACCTCCGCAGCCCTGGGGCATGATGCTTTGGCCATCGCGGCTTAAGGCATCCCTCTGAGGCGGCCTGTCCCTGACACAGCAGGGCAGGAAGGGGGCCCAGGACTCTGGTGCAAAGTTCGAGTGCCATGGCCAGGGTGCTCCCGAGTGCAAATCCATGGACAGAGTAAGCGCTGGGAGGGCGTCCTCACCGCCTGTGGGACGGCGTGTCCATCCCTGAGAAAGGCCGGCACCACGGCAGTCCTCCACACCTCCTGGGCCTCAGCTGTCACCTGGGCGGCGGGCGTCAGGGCGAGGGCCCAGGACTCTGGTGCAAAGTTCGAGTGCCATGGCCAGGGTGCTCCCGAGTGCAAATCCATGGACAGAGTAAGCGCTGGGAGGGCGTCCTCACCGCCTGTGGGACGGCGTGTCCATCCCTGAGAAAGGCCGGCACCACGGCAGTCCTCCACACCTCCTGGGCCTCAGCTGTCACCTGGGCGGCGGGCGTCAGGGCGAGCTGGCGGGGCTGGCGGCCGGGCTGCTGGCGTCGCTGAGCGAACCGGCCCGCGAGCCCTGCGGGCGTGCTTGGTCAGGTGGTCGCTGCGCATGAAGCGCTTCTCGCAGATGGGGCAGCCGAACTTCTTCTCGCCCGTGTGCGTGCGGTAGTGGCGCGCCAGCTCGTCGGAGCGTGCGAACTTCTTGCTGCACTCCTGCCAGCTGCAGGCGAAGGGCCGCTCACCTGCGGGGACAGGGCAGAGGTCAGTCTCCTCCCGGTCTCTGGCAAACCCACCAGGTCGGGCTGAGGCCCGGCTCCCCCAGGCCGCAGGAAGCAGCCGCACCTTCCAGGTGCAGTGGCGGCAACGCCGACCCGGCGGGACAGCAGGGGCCCTGGGCGGAGCGGTCAGGGCGGGGGGACGCGCTGTACACGGAGCACGCGTCCTCACACGGCCTCAGAGCCTGGGCGTGCGACCTGGAGGTACGGCAGGCGGACACGCAGGGCCGGGCTGTGGGGCTCGGGACAGAGGAGACGCGGAGCACAGAGCCCAGGCCCCTGAGGCTGGGAGGGCCTCCGAGTGGGTGTGTGTTGGGGGAGGAGGGGGTGAGTGGGGTGTCTAAAGCCCTAAGACAACCCGGGAATGAAGCCTTGTGGGGAAGACCGAGGGCCGGGAAGGGTGTGGGTCAGGCCTGGAGGAGTACTGGGTGTGCAGAGTCGTGGGGTGATGTCCCTAGGCCTCAGGTGCAAGGGCTACTGGGCCCAGAGACTGGGGCTGGGCCTCGGGACAGAGGGAGGGGGCGCACAGGTACGGGTACGAATGCTCCAGAGAGCCAGCCAGGCAGGCCAGGAACCAGGGCACGGGGCGGGACGTGGGCGGGGACGGGCGGAGCGCAGGGTGGGGACG
>NW_006204543.1:581842-583437 GCF_000334495.1 Tupaia belangeri chinensis | reverse complement strand
CTCCGCCCACTCTTAGCGGGCTCTGAAGCCTCTGGCATGGCCCATCTTGCTGGGACCCTTCGCAGGGTGCACCTGTCAACCCTGCGCGAGGGTTTGCTCTGCGGGGTCCCCTCTACTGCCTCCCGGTGCCTGCACTGGTCAGTGGCGGGGGCTGCCAAGCTGACCAGCAGAGGCCTGCAAAGACAGGTTCCCTGGACCCCAGCTTCAAGGCTGCTGGTTCTTGCTTCGGGGCTGCTCCAGCCAACACGGCCTGTCCCCCGCTTGCCCCCCACTTGCCCTGGACACAGAAAGGCTGTCCTCTAGGGAAAGCGGGGACATCCTGATTCCACGGGCGGCCCCTGGGCTGCTGTGCTGGCCACACTGGCCCTGGATCACCCACTGGGCAGACTCCAGGTTCCCTGTGTCCCTACTGAGCAGGGAAGGGAAGGAGGGCCAGAACACAGCCCCAGGGGACCCTCAGACCCTGCCTGCAACCTGGGAACGGGTCTGCCCAGCAGGGAAGCGCTCCCCACTGCGTTCCAGTGGAGAGGACCATCTGCTTGTCTTCCAGCTGCCAGGGGGGAAGTTGGGGTGCCTATGGGTCAGGGGACCCAGGGCATGAGCCAGCGGGTGGCAAAGGAGACAGGGGCTCTTGCCACAGTGCCCAGAAGTGCACTCCCCAGAGTGGCAGGGCACTGCAGGGCCAGGCCTGAGTGGCTTGGAGCACTGTTTCAAGGGTTCCCACCTTGGGCACGTGTGTGCTGTTGCTGTGTTCTAGAATGCATGTGAGCGGTGTGTTCATCAGGGAGGCCAAGAAAGCACCCTCCAGGTGGGATGGCCACACTGCAACCCCTTCTCCTCCACCCCCTCCTGAGATGTCTATGCATACACACAGACCTGGTGTGATTTTCAATCCACTGGGTCTAGGACTTGAACCTCAGTTGCCCAGGTGGGATCCAGCTGCCTCTAGCCTCCAGGCCACTTGCTGGGTGTTTTCCAGTAGGCATTTTAGTTGTGCTTTGTTTGGATTAAGAGAGCTTGACCCCCAAACTTGTACAGAGGGACTGCAAGAGTGCCGTGGTGTTGGAGATGGGGCCCCTGCCAGGGAGGCCAGACCCGGCTAAGACCAGAACAGGGACCTGGGACCACCGCACCGCGTGAAGGATGATAACACGTCAGAGCCTGCTGGAGGGTTCGGGGAGTGCGCAGGCTCTGCCCCACAAAGCCGGGTCCTAACCCCACGCATGTAACACGCCCAACCTCTGCAACACCACAGCTGAGCCTGACTGCCATGAGTGGGCTGGGCATGCTGCCAGCAGCCCACGGGGCAGTCGCCCAGCACAGCAGGCTACACAACAGAGCGTGGACCCCGAGCGACTTCCTGAACACTGTACTGAAGGGAAACACATCAGAGTACGGGTACGGCACGGTTCCCACCGAGCGCCCTGGGAAAGCAAAGACCTGGTTGAACGTGGGTGAGTCAGGGATTGTCTGCACCACCTGTCCCCGAACACGAGGTGCTGCTTCCCCTCTCACAGCAGAAGAGCGGGCGAGGCTCTGCAGACGGCGCCTCCCCGTGCAGCTGGCGGAGCGGCAGCCGGCACCCTCATTCCTCT
>NW_006204543.1:579418-581674 GCF_000334495.1 Tupaia belangeri chinensis | reverse complement strand
GCGCCCCCCGGGGCGCGGGGGGGGCCGCCAGCCGGCACCCTCATTCCTCTGCCGATCGGCCAGCACCAGCACAACCCCGGCTGTGAAGCCGTCTTGGCCTCTGGACTTTGGGGACTGCCCTGTGAGCGCTTGCACCAGGACCGAGGCCGTCCCCGAGATGGGGCCCTGCACCGGGAACGAGGGAATCCTAAGAACAGCCCTGTCCTTGACTTGCAGCACTGCCAACCCACGAGGGATCCGTGCTAGAGGCGTGCTGCAGGAAAGGAGACCGAGGTCCTCCTGAACTGACCGGGGACATTGCCACACGCGGGGCCTGCAAGCCAGGCAGCACCAGATCCCGCCTGCAGAATCACTGGGCTTTCTGGATTTGAAACACGTTGGTGCGCTGCCTATTGGAAAGACAAAGTTAAAAGCCAACTGCCCAGCCCGCCGGGAAAGGCTGGCCACAAACAAGGCCCGGTAAGTAGGCCGAACGCTCTCGGACGTGCCTGCCAGCCCAGCCCACTTCCCACGTCCTGCCCAGGAGGCCACCACACAACAGCCTCCAACAACGGGCAGGACGTGGATGGCTGCTCCCAGCGGGAGGATGCAACAGGCCACAGGTGCCAGTCCTAGGCTAACGGTTTAAGCAGGAAACCAGGCTGCAGTCAGCGACAGGGCCCTCCGACACCCTGCTCCTGCTCCTGGGCTATCCGAAAGGCCACCCCAGGGAGGGGACAGGTGGGGGAGGCCACGGGAGGCCAAGTCTGCCCAGCCACGAGGACGCAGGCCCCAGGGTCAAGGCAGCCTGCCCGCCCTTCTGCGGAAGCCGAGAAGATTGGGACACTGCAGGCTTCTGGGGAGGGGCTTCCTCTTGGACTCGAAGGAAGAGAGGAAGGAGGTGGGCGGCCGGGCGTGCGTGGGTGAGGCAGGCCGCTTGGCTGGCTGTCCGTGCTGGGCCCTCTGGGGTGGCGCCAGCCATCTGCGGTCACACGGGGAGGTCTGTAGACACTCACAGCCAAGCTAGCCACTCCCCGACTCGGTCAGCCCTAGGCAGGGCCCAGCACTCTCCGGAGGTCAGCCAGGGCCTCTGGGAGAGGGCGTGGTCTGGGGGCAGCCCATCCCCTCCCCTGCCATCAGCCAGCAGGGACCACACCCACCTGGGCTCTCCAGACAGAGGGAGGGCCTGTTGGCAGGGCCCCTGGCACCATCAGCCCCGCCTCCTCTTCCTGAGCCTCCACTGGCAGCCTTTGTTCCTCCTCCTGGGGGCCCTGCTCTGTGACGCGGGGACTGTCCCCAGCTCAGGCACCACACACTGCACAGGGTGAACATGCCTGCCCAGCGGGCACCAACCCATCTGACCTCCCAGCCTGAGACGGGGGCGGGGGGGGTCACTGTGAAGTCATCTCAGGATGAGGTCCCACTGCCTCCCCAGGCCACACTGCCAGCGCGGCCAGGTCCCCAAGCCTGGGCCTTGCCTATGAGGAAGGCGCCCTCTGGGTCCTCCCTGGGAGGCAGCATGGCACACGGCCCAAGGCTGTGGAGGCCATCACCACCCCTCTGCACCCGAGGCCTCCAGGTCCCAGGGGAAGCCACGGCCACAGGCTGCCCTGGCCAATGTCACAACAGCTCCTGCCGGCACAGTGAGTACCTGGCAGAGGGCAGTGCGGGAACAGCTGGCAGCTCTGTGCCAAGAGGCCCACAGAGAGGGCCCCAGTTTCTAACAAAGGAGCAGAGAGGGGGTTCCCACCTGCCCGCTCCAGGAGCAGGAGGGCTGCTCCCCTGGGAGCAGGCGGGAATTCCAGTGAAGGCTAAGGAAGCTGCCTTCAGGGGCACCCTCACAGAGCACGCTGACCAGAACCAGACTGTGCACGGAGTGAGGGGCCGCCACGCCTCGGTTTCTGACCCAAGGCATAAAAAAGTGAGAAGTGGGCACGGTTCTAGAGCCTCTGCCAGTGCCTGGGACATCTGCTCAGGACCCCAGGGAGGAGCAGGCAGGCCCAGCGCTGGCCACAGGAGCCCAGGACTGGCGCTGGCACTGACCATGAGGAGAGCACTGTGCTGGCCATGCCTGGGAGCTCCTCGCAGGGGCCCAAGGAGGGCTGGCGAGGCTGAGAGTAGCCCTGGGGTTGGGACTCGGACCTGTACCCTTCCTCTGCACCCAGGGCCCATGCAAGGGGCCCCCGGTGCCACCCCAAGGCCACTGGAGCCACCAGGCCTTACTGTTGGCCAGAGTGGGCATGCGAGGGAAGGACGGGACAAGGAGGTATCCTGATG
>NW_006204543.1:568110-579275 GCF_000334495.1 Tupaia belangeri chinensis | reverse complement strand
AGTGGGCATGCGAGGGAAGGAAGGGTTCACCAGGTATCTTGATGCTCCTGGCAGGGGTGGCCCCAAAGCCCAGTGCCACGCTCACACATACATGCAACTGCAGAAGAGCAGGCACCCGGGCAGGCCGCGGCCATGCGGTGTGTCCTGGGCTCTGCGGCTGACCTGTGAGCAGCCGGAAGCCAGGCAGGTGCACCGTGTGGGGGCGGTGTGTGCGTGTGCAAGGTCAACCCACTCCGGGTCACACCTGCGCTGCCACCCAGGACTGCTCGATCTGGGGCGAGCCCACGTCCACCGGCCCCAGCATGCTGGCTTGGAAAGGCCGGGAGGACCAGAGCCAGGGACATCATTAACCTGCTTCCCTCCTCTTACAAGGACACAAAGCACGTTTGGAAATTTCCACTCCCAGGGTCCCCTTTGGACAGCAATAATGCCGGTGGCTTCTGCCAAGCAGGAGGCCAGCTCTGGAGTGTCCCCTCTGACCCGCAGGAAGAGGACATCCACGGCCTGGCCAGACCTTCCGACTCCCACTGCTGCATGCGAGGGCTGACCCCGAGAAGTGGACACCCACAGTCCCCCTGTCCTGGCCTCCTTGCCGGCAGGGCAGCCAGAGCACCTGGAGTGCAGGAGGGCCGCCGCCCTGCTCGTAGACGGCATGCCATCACAGCGCTGTCCTCAGCACCTGGACACCAAGCCCTGCCAGCTCTCCAAACCCCAGCAGTGACATTTCAGTCAACCTTCAGGCACCTTCTGAAACACCAGGAAAACAAGGGAACGTGAACTTGCAGCCCATGCCTACAGACGCAGGCCCTTCCAGGGCAAGAGCTCTCCCTCTGAGGCTGGCCGAAAGGAAGGCAGCCGGTGTCAGCAGCGGAGCACTTTGGGGTCTCAGCAGTGAGCAGATGCCCAGCCTAAGGAAGGAGCGGAAGATGTGAGCACGATCAAAGACAGATGGACAGCCACCAGCCACGTGACAGTGTCCACGTGTCCTCACAGCCATGCAGGGTAAGCAAGGAGACGTGGTCCACGGGAGGCACACGGGTGTCCATGGGGGGTTCACGGGGTGTCCAAAGAGGGTGCATAGTGAGTGCACAGGGGGTGCATGAATGTCCACGGGTGGTGCACAGGTGTGCACAGGGGGTGTGCATAGGGAGTGCACAGGGGGTGCATGGGTGTGCATGGGTGTCCACGGGGGGTGCACAAGAGGTACGTCGGGAGTGCATGGGTGTCCACGGGGGTGCATGGGGTGTGCACAGGGCATGCATGGATGTGCACAGGGGGTAAACGGGGCACACAGGGAGTGCACGGGGTGTCCACGGGGGATGCACGGGGTGTGCACAGGGAGTGCGGGGGGGGGTGCATGGGGCGTGCATGGGTGTCCACGGGTGATGCACGGGGTGAGCACAGGGCATACATGGAGTGCATTGAGTGTCCACAAGGGGTAAACAGGGGGCACATAGGGAGTGCACGGGGGGATACACGGGGTGTCCATGGGGGATGCACGGGGTGTGCACAGAGGGTGCATAGGGGGTGCATGGCTGTCCATGGGGGGTGCACAGGTGTCCCCGAGGACAGAGAGGGACCACTAGCAGGTGACACGCGCACAGAAAGCACACTTGGGAATGTGTCCTCACCCTGCCCACGGTGGCTGAGTGTCTATGGGCCTAACAGCCACCTCTATCCTCTTTCCCGGGAACACGAGTTCCGTTGGAGCAGCACTGGCCCAGGTGAAGACGCCTTTCCTCCTGGCTCCCTTGCAGCTAGGCCTGGCTCTCTGAGCTGATTGTAGCCCAAGATTCCACAGAAGCCTAAGCTGGGCTTCCCGGATAAAGAGGGTACACGCCCTTTGTCCCAGTGCCAGAGCAGCAGCCTCCGGCATCCACAGGGAACAGCAGTCACAGCTGCATGTCTGCCCTGGCTGGGAGAAGAGGGACACCAGAGCGTGCCTGGTGGTCTTGGGCTGGGCACTAGCACGGACCTGCCATCAGGGACAGAGGCCCTGCGGACAGCCTCGAGTCTACACTCCGGCTTCGGCTGCTTCCGGAACACGGCGGGGGACGTTCTGGTGAACCCGAGCAGCACTGTTGGCTGCCTGGGCTAGGTGACAGGGCCCCGGGGGAGTCACAAATCCAGGAGAAGCCTCTGTGCCCACCCTGCCCTCCACCCCTCCAGTGATCCCAGGACCCAACCTAAACAGGACCCTGGGTAAGGTCAGCAGACAGCGCCATCTTCCTGGCCCTACCCCACCAGGACCCTAACAGCACACCGGAGCGGGGACGACAACCACACGGTGGGTGGTGACAGGGGCCGTACCTCCCTGAGCATGTGAGGCGTGTGTCCTGTGGGTGGGCCAGTGAGGTGCTCCCCCCACACACAGAACAAAGAAATAACCCTAAGATGCTCCGGAAACCAAGCAGTGTACCTACTGGACACAGCAGTACTACGACCCGGCAGCTGGCGGTGAGGGGCGGGCAGAGTGAGCCCGAGCACTGCCGTGCCTACACACCATGTCCCCAGCAGCTCAGGGGCCTGGTGGGGCGGGCGTGGGGGGAGGGGACCCCCAAGCCTTGGTTAAGCCAGCAGCGTGGGTCTCCTCATAGAACGTATGGCCCAGCCCTTCCTGCATGGGCCAACTCCCCGGTCACCTGGGCAGGCATGGGGACATCGCTCACTGGGGCCCAGCCACCCCTCTCCTGCCAGCTCAGGGGGTGAAGTGGACCCCAAGGCAGGGCAGAGACCCCTCTCTGGGCGATGCCTTCATAGGAGCCGGTCACAGAGCCTGGGCATGGGGACCCTCTGGGTGGTGCAGACGCTGGGGCCAGCGAGGACTCAGGTGAGGCAGAGGCCCAGCTGATGAGCCTGGGGGCAGCTCGTAGAGAGCAGAGCCAACGGCTCCAAGCTCCTGCCAACCCTCCTGGATAAGGAAGGGCTGCAAGAACAGGATGCCCCAAGACAAGGAGGCCCACGACCCGGGTCCACCCACTGGCAAGTCCGGACGGGGCAGTGAGCAGGGATCAGAGGCGAGAGGTGGGCTGAGGCAGGATGAGCCCGAGAGAGCCCAGAGTGGAAGAGTCTGGCTCCCAAGGCCTCCCTGCACCCCACCAAGGTGCTGGGGGCTCCAGAATGCACAAGGCTGACAGCTGTGGGAAGGGCCCCAGGACGACAGGCGCCCAACCCCTGGGCCGAGGCTGTACAAGCCGTGCCCACAGGCCCACGTGCAGGGTGTGGCAGGCAGGGCACCCAGGGACGGCACCGCCCAGGAAGCCCAGCGGATGACAACGAACCTCAGGGAGGAGGACGTGCCTAGGGGGGCGGGAGTCCTGCCTGACTGCGGGACCAGGGCAACACCAAGGTGTCTCTGGAGAACACTGACTTCACAGACGTCCCTGTCCAGGGCTGCGGTCCCCGCGCCCCCCGCCGTGACTCGCTGTGCCTAGAAGACAGAGCGCATCTCAGGGTCCCACCCCGAGGAGGGCATGTTGGGGGCTCCCACCAGAGGAGGCCGTGTGCTGGCTCCCACCCCGGGGAGGCCGTGTGCTGGCTCCCACCGGAGGAGGGTCTAAGGAATCACTGGTGGCCGATGCGCCATCACACCCTGTCTTCCAACACAACCCTGGCCCACTGGGCTCTGGGCCTACAGGACAGCAAGCAGCACGGAGCATCCAGGGTGGAGTCCTGCACGCTGTCCGGAATGGCCTGTGAGATGCTGGGGGAGCCCTGAGGCCGACTGTGGACAGGGTTGGCGCTGGCCTCTGCTGTGCTCCCCTGCCCTGGCCAGCCGGGATCCCTTCAGGGCCCACGTGGGGCCTTGGGAACTATAAGCAGGCACCAGAGGCCCTGTGCCTGCTCTGTCACCTCCTGTGTGTCCCGCGTTCCATGGGGCCCAGGACCGTCAGCCATGCTAGGGCACGCAGGCCCTGGTCACTGGCACAGCCTTGAGGGCAGAGCTGAGCTGGGCTCCAGGGCCATGCCGGGCAGGGACAGGCCCAGCCTGGTGCTGTCTCCCTGTCCCAGCCACAACCCAACGCGGCATCGAAGCCTGAGTCCTGGGACCTGGAAGGCCTGGGGATAACCGGGCATTTCTGCTTTAAACGATGAGCAGCCACAGAGAGGAGACCCCCCAGGTGCCACGGTATCCCTTGGGGGTAGGGTCCTAGTGAGAGAGGGGACCAGCTTGGAGTCCCATCTGCCAAGAGTCCTCCCCTCCCCTGCATGACCACGGGCTGCCCATGTCTGGCAGGCCCCTATGGGAGCCCAGGCCACCACGGCCCTCCCAGTAGCTATTCCAGGCCTGAGTCCCCTCCGGGAGGACGACGGGGTGATTGGAGGCTAAACTTAGCCACGGGCAGACAATGGTGGTCAGAATCACAGGTCGGCTGAGGACAAGCGGCAGTGAGCTCTCTGCGGTGGGGAGGTGGTGTGAGCAATAAAGGGAATCGAAAATGAAAACCCATCTGCAAGAGGCCGGCCCTGCTGGGACTGGCTGTGCAGCAGCTGAGGTGGGCCTGCCAGAAGGCGCCCTCTGTGAGTAGGGACCGTCCGTAGCCAGCACTCAGGAGCACAGCTCGGCTCAGACAGCCCTGAGGTCAGTGGCTGGGAAAACCCAGCAAGACCCTGCACCCCGGGTACAAGCCAGTGACAGGTCACAGGGCCAGCCTGACCCAGCCCATCCCGGCACCCCTTCCCTGCAGGCCGCAACTGTGGGAGGCAGGCACGCCCCATCCAGGCCCTGTGCGTGCTTGTGAACCGTCCTCTGCTGGCCCAGGGAGCCCCACAGCCCCAGGCTTGTCTATGCTCACCCCGGTGATGCCCACAGCTTTGCTTAGGAGCCAGCTCAGTCTGCACGACCCTCTGGGTACCCTGGTGGCTGATCTGGCCCACTTGCCAAGGCCAAAGGAGAGAAGCCAGCCCCCCCGATTCAGACGAGGTCCCCACAGAGCCGGGACGGATCACCTGGGGCCCTTGTGTGGCGCTGGGTTCAGCTGCTGTGATGTGCAGGCGAGGAGGTGTGACGGGGACCCGGTCGCCGCTGGACCAGGCCAGAGTATGGGGTGGTCGCAGGCAGGTGGATGGACCTGCAGAGCCCAGGTGCCTCTCCCTGGGGACTCAGGCTCGGGGGAGGGACAGGGACCCTGGGCCACCAGCCCTAGGCCAGGCCTCTCTGAGAGACAGGCACCGTCCCTCTGCTGCAGGACCTCCAGACTGAGGGCCCCAGCGCTGTCCACCGGCATCGGCAGAGGCCGCTGCCAGAAACCCCGCTCCAGCACAGCTGCTGTCCCGTGGCCCTCCTGACCCCGACAGCACCGGCCGCTGCCTGGACGCCGACGCAGGAGCTTGCTCTGCAGAGAGGGCGATTCACCCTGCAGTGCGAGCGCCTTTGTGGGCTTCTAGGTGAGGCACCCTGGGCTCAGACCCCATCAGAATGTGAAACGGAAGGCGGCCCAGAGGAAGCCACCTGCAGGCCCCAGCTTTTATGTTAAAATACATCAGGGGACTTCAAAAAGCTTGTAGGTAAACGGCGGTAAAGCATACACTTACTTTGCTGCAAAAAATCCTTGAAATCCATGCATGGTTTTTATGGAATGTGCACTTCCCATAAGCTTGCTGAAGCTCCCTTGTATGTGTGCAAAAACATTGCATGCGGCACTAGCAGGTGGTGGGACTGAAGTTACCGAATTTCCTGTCACTGGCTCTCCTCTTGACCCTGGCCTGCCTCCCACATCACCTCTAATTAACACACTCCAGCTCAAACCAGAGATGACTCACACAGGGTACCGCACACGCTCCGCAGCTGGGCCGGCACTGCCTCGGGACTCGGCCTGCTGGATGGGCTGAGCACCGCCCATGCCACGCTGTTCCCACCACTGAGCGGCCGGCCATGCGTAGAGGACCGTGTGCCTGGCTTTCTCAGGCCCTGACCCGACGGGATCTGCCCCCAGGTTCGGGGCTGGTGGGTTTGGACCATTTAAATAGCGAGTCATTCCTGGAGACGCGTGACACGACGGCCCTGCAGCCCTCCTCCCCGTGCTGGTGCCCCTCATAGGCACAGTGCGAGCAGCCAGGCTGCCGGGCCAGTGAGGCAGTGTGGCCCAACACCCCGGGACGCTAGCCCACACAGGAATGTCGCAGTGTCACGTCCTAAGGTTTTTCTGTACACACTGAGCACGTGTGCACCCGTGACCTGGGGAGGCAAAGACCCAGTTGGGGTCCTCCCTTTCTGTCTCATTCTCTCAGGGAAGAGATAAATAAACCCAAGTAAATAAATAAAAGCAGAAAGAAACATGGGGCTCTTTCCCATCCAGAGCAGTCGTGACCCTGGGGCCCTGGGCAGTGACCATCAGGTCTACACCCCAGCCTGCTGTGGGGGCATCTCAGAGCACGCCAGGCCTCAGTCCCCATCAGCTGGGACCACCTCTGTGGCCCTCTCCAGGGCTGTACCTAGACTCCAGCTGTTCCTCGGCCTCCAGGTCCCAGACTCTGAAAACAGAAGTGGCTCTCTGAAAGACACGTACGCACACCCCGCTCCAAACACACCAACGTCTGTGCTCCATGGTGGACACTGCATGGTCCGAGGCCCGGACAGCACAGGGACCAGTGCAGACACCGGAGCTTGCAGGGTAGGCGCTGGGCGGGCTCGGGGAGGCCCTGGAAGAGACCGAGTGTCGAAGTTCTCTACGAAGATGCCGTACACGGGGTACCCAGAAAAGCAGTCAGCGTGTAAGTAAAACGGAAGGAGACCAAGGTGGAGGCGCCGTGGGGACACGGTACACATCAAGCTACCCCACTGAGTGGGCCGGCCTGGGACCGCTGCCTTCACCCCAGGCCCAGGGAACCTAAGTCCCCACGCCCCAAATACGTCTGTCTGGCTGCGGACAGGACTTTAGTGCAGTGTCCTCGCCCAAAACGTGTCCACCCTCCTCTGTGGCCGTACTGAGACCACACTCAGACGCCCACCTGCCAGCTAAGGGGAGAACCAGGGCGGGTTCTGGAGGTGGCCCGTGTGACAACGGGGCCTGTGTCCATCCTGCCCACCCGTGCAAATCCATGCTTCTGCCGAATCCCAGGCAACTGCCGAGTCGTCCCCTGCGGGGCCTGCTGTGCACCTCACCGTGAGGGCACCGCTGCCTGAGGGCGGGAGGACCCCCAGGGATCTGCCCCAGGGCTTCCCTCGGGGCAGACGGGTACCATGTCTCGCAGACGTCCCATGTCACTGCAAAGGCTGGTGCAGTGACATGGCGGCTTCTGGGTACAGTCCAGCCAAGGACACGTGGCCGACCACACGCCAAAGCCGAACCTCGCGTGGACTCCGGGGTACTCGAGCGCACCTGCTCTGTGAACTCACACCCGGGGGCACACAGGGGCGGCGCTGGACGGGGTTGGCGCCCACGTGGGCCGCCAGGTCACCCTGCCCCACCCAGCAGTCGTTGCCCACCTTGTGACCTGCACAGGTGGGTCCCCGGAGACGCAGTGCCAGCCTCCCTTCCCTGCAGGGCGGCAGTCCAGATGGAGCAATGCCTGCAGCCATGACCCTGCAAAGTCAGGGTCAGGGAGGAGGCAGCAGGTCTTCAAGGTGACCCGCCTGGTCATGTGCACTCTGTGGCCTGGTCTGGTGCTTGAGCCACCCCAACCCCCGGTTCATACGGTGACTCCTCCTCCTCCCAGGTGAGGGCCACGGGAGGCCATGAGGCCACAGCGGGTCTCAGGACAGGGTCAGTGCCCTGAGAGCTCACCAGCTCTCCCACCAGGGGCGACCCAGAATCCTGGCTCCAGCACGCAGAGAAATGAGTCCTACAGCTTACACGCCACCCACCTGCGTATTTGTGACAACAGCCTAAGGGACGAGACGCAGCCTCAGCCCAGGACCCCAGTGGACCTTGCTAACACCAGCCAGCAGCCAAGGCTCCCACGGCAGCCCCAGCACTGAGCCGGGTGGCCGAACCACGCTCTCAGACAGGGTCAGCCCCCAGGCCACCCCCCAGCCAGGCCATGGGCTGCCCGCTGGGGCCTGTAGGGGCCTGGCGTCCCTGCAGGGACCGGGAGCTTCAGAAGCACAGGTGGTGTTTTCGCTTCTCCTTGTGGTTGCAGGTGGCGCCTTTGAAAGAGAAAAGGAGATTTGGAAGTGACTTGATAGCGTGCGACCGAGGCACCGTGCCCAGGGCAGAGCTGGGGTCGTGAGGTCAGCCAGAGGCTTCAGGGCCTGGTCCTGGGAGCCCAGGGCCCTGAGAGGAGGGCTGTGGGCAGCACCGGAGGACAGGAAGTGAGGCTGAGGCCTGGGGGCTTCCCGAGCCGGTGGGTGGTGCCGGTGGCTGAGCCCGACCCCTCACATGTGCCACCAGGTGGACGTCAGGATGGAGGGAGGACCCATGGCTGGAGGGAGGTCAGGCTGGAGGGAGGACCCAGGGGGTCAGGCCTGTGGCACCGCCCTCCCCAGGCTCGGAGGCCGGGCTGCAGCAGGCGGAGGCTGTGGGTTCAGAAAAGGAAGCAGGTGTTTTCCGGAAGCCATGTGGGGGTCTTCCCAGAAGGGAAGTCACGGTCACTGACCCCGTCACTCTGCAAGCGGCCTGGGCTCCCGGGGAGAACACCCACCGGGCCTGGGGTTCTCACAGGCCTGTGATGACCCCACAGTGCTCTCCCCACAATGCTCCCCAGCCACGGCCCTCTGCGGGAGCTGCCCACGGGTGCCCTGACCCGATAGCAGCTGCAAGGCCCCAGGTGGGGGACTGAGGAGGCCCCTGGAGCCAGGTCGCCACCTGCCCCACATAAGCTCACACACAAGCGCGATTCCTTGGCTGAAGACTGCACCCCAGGCTGGTGGGGCGCACGCACACATCGGACTAGCCCCAGGCCTGCAGGTCAGCCCTGTGACGGCAGGGCACTGTCCACGCGAGACTTTCAGGGTCCAGGCAGGGCAGGGTCACTGCGAGAAGCTATCTCCCAGTCCTCACTCTCACCAGGCTTCCTTCACGTTCAGGGGCAGGCTCAGGCCCCCAGGGCTCTGGGCAGGTACTGGAGGGAGGCGGGTCCTACTGTAGCCAGGGGATGCCTGCCCTCACTGCCAGGTGGGCAGGGACAGGGTGCCCAGGCCTCTGAGGACAGAGGCGCAAGCTTTGGTGAAGAAGCCCACGTCCCAGTGCTGGCACCCACAGTGGCCTGACGTGGCCAGCAGACCGCCCACCTCCCCCTCCCTCCCTCCCATGAGCCCACAGGCCTCCCCATCTGCCCTGGTCAAGATTTCATCACTGTCCCCTCCTGACTACCCCCACAGAGCCCGACCCGGCCTGCCCCCACCCTCTGAGGGGGAAGGGACACCAGCCACAGTCCGTGAGCACTGGGCACAGCCCCGACGGCATGTCCTGGCCTGTCCCCGAGGGTCAGCCTGCCCTGAGCCTCAGCACTGCAGGCTGGACACCCAAGGAGACTGCAGGGCCTCAGCTGCGACCCCAGCCTTCTCTCAGCCACCTGGGGCCAATCCCCACTCCAGCGAGCTGGCTTCCTGCCTGCCCCTCGGGGGGCAAAGGCTGGGCCTGTACCCACCTCAGACAAAGCAGCCACTTTGCAGTGCTATTCTCGGGGAAGGGGACATTCCCAGCTGGCACACGCCTGTCCCAACCCCTCCCACCTGCGCTAAGGCAGGTAACAGTGAGGCGAGAGGCTGCTCCTGAGGCAGCAACCAGAGGGACACGGGAGTCATGTCAGCGGAGCTCCCAGCAGTGGGGCTTCCTAGCCTTGGCCCCGGCGGCAACAGGTGGAAACACCTGGCTCATCCTCAGCAGTCACTCGGGTGTAAAAACATGGGCAAAGGCAGGGGACAGGCGACTGTGAGCGAGCTAGGGCCGGACACGCCCTCCTGGTGCCATCTGCACGCCGCACAGTGGGATGGATGCTGGAGCTGCAGGGAAGGCGCGCTAGCAGGCACAGGTGGGCTGTCTGGGGTCGCGCACAGGCCCAGGCTGGTTGTCCCTGACAGCCAGGACTTACAGAGGGCAGAGCAGGTGTGGCCGTGCGTGGATGCAGCGGGGCTGACATACCTCCCTCTGCACCCTCTGCTGTCCCCGGCCTCGCCCGGCAAGGGCCTGCCCGCTGGGATGGCCAGGCGCCAGCAGAGGCAAGGCCACCCTGACTTACAGTCACCTCAGAGCACACAGGAAGCTGGCCGGTGCCAGGTGCACTTGCAGGACCATGGAAGCAAGGAGACCAGTGTGGATCTGAGTCCAGGGACAAGGAGACAGCTCGGTGCCCCGTCCCATGAGCAGAGCTGCTGCCCCGGAAAAGAGTGAAAGGAAGGGGCGCCCAGTACACCCGGCCAGCCGGATGGCGATGGCTCGGCAGGCGGGCAGTGGCGGGGCTCAGAGTTCTACTCGAGGACCCGGCACTGAGGCCTGTGTGCCAACAGCTGACTGCTGGCCCACCCCGTGCAGCTGGCGGGACCAAGTGTCCCGGCACCCAGGGTCCTGCCGTGCCTGGGCTGGAGGGCTGCCCTCAGGAGCCAGCCTGGCAGCAGGTCTGGGCACAGGGCAGGGCCCCCAGGAAGGCACTGCCCCGAGTCTCCCTCCAGCTTCGGAAGTCTCGCCCAACTACATGTGGCCTTGTAAAGCCTCTCCCTCTGGGTACAGTCACTTGGCACGACCCCCTCCACCCCGTCACAAGGCTGCTGCCACAGGGTCACCCTGTCCGCCTCTGGGCAGGGTCTTACGCCTCCAGCGAGGCCTCAGCACAGCTGCTTCTGGTCCGAGTCCAGTCAGCAACCCCGGAGGCCTTGGTTACCTGACAGCCAAGGGGGTCCCCGGGAATGGTCTGCCACGCCGTCTGAGCACAGCAGTCAGCACCGGGTCTCCATAGCAACAACAGGACATGCAGGGACCCTCCGTCTGCTTCACTCAGCCCTGACCCCGGCATTTCAGATACGAAGCCAAGGCCAGTGCCCATGGGGCCATGCTGGGGGAGGCTCCCCCTCCCGGGCACAGGGAGGTTTGGGGCAGGCAGTGGGGCCCAGAGCTCCTGGCACCTACTTCAGACAGCCCCGAGCCGTCTGTCGGTTTCCTTCTGGAGAGCAGGCGGCTACATGTGTGCCCACTCAGAAGCCTGTGGGAGATGTGCTCTTGCAGACAACCCTGGACACACACATACACCCCTCATGCCTCACATACGTGTTCTCCTTGACCGCTCTT
>NW_006204543.1:559095-567452 GCF_000334495.1 Tupaia belangeri chinensis | reverse complement strand
ACTCATACACCCCTCATGCCTCACCTACGTGTTCTCCTTGCCCGCTCTTCAGGGGTCGGTGTGCGCTGGCCCCCACGGATGAGCCCAGAGTGGGCTCCACCTGCTCACTGCAGGGCCGGGGCCCAGGCCACCTTCTGCGTCCTCTCCGATGAACACCCAGGCGCAGCCTGACCCACTGGCCCTTCTCTGATCAAAACCAGAGGGTTGAGAGACTTCCCCAAGGGCTCCAAGACACAGCCGCAGACACAGTCACCTGGCGCTTGGAGACGGAGCGGAAGTGCTGGCATCTCACAGACTACAGGGAGCCTGCGACCTGGCCCTTTAATCCTGTCCCACGCCATGTCGATGCTTCTACCTGGGGACGTTTTGAACCCTAGGGAAATCAGACTGCCAAAGTGACGCCATCCCACACACCCCTGCGAAGGGGCCACCGTCCGGACGGCCGCTGCCACACAGAGAGAGCAGGGCAGCAAGGGCCCTTGGGACAGGGCAGGGACGCCCCAGGGCAGCCCAGCCCGCCTGGCCCTCTGCGAGGACACCCCGGGCTGCGAGGCTCAGGTGTGTCCTGGAGCACAGCGACCCCGGCCATTTCCCCGGTGCGTACCACACACACCAGTGGCAACGGCATGCTTCCATAGGTTCCTCGGTCGACAGCACCAAGTCTGGGGGGCCCGAGGCAGAGGACGGCAGTGCAGTCCACGGCAGCCTGCCATGTCGTGGAAGGGACCCAATGGGCTGGCAGCCCATGGTGTGGCAGGAGCCTAGCGTGAACCACTGTTTGGCTCTGCAGAGCACGCCCAGGACACGGCATCCCCAGGACACCCCGATGGTGCCAGATGCACAGAGTCCTTCCTTGGGTGCTCGCTGGCCCCTCCGAGGGCAGACGGTGCAGGTGGCGGGGCAGGCAGCCCGGACCGGCAGGCGAGGGTTGGGCCTACAGGAACTACAGGCCCCTACCCCTGCAGGGAACCGCCTCCACAAGAGCGACGCGGCAGGCGCGGCTGCCATGTACCAGCGTGATCGTGTGACAGCAAAGACCCAAGCGTCTCTTCAGCGGGATGAGCATGGGAGGGATGATCTCTCGCAGTCTGGATGGGGGTGGACACCCCTTGGGCTCAGACGGACGTGCTGTCTGTCAGCATCTGCGGGACACTCCAGCTCTGGACATCCGACACTCCGAGGGGACAGAAGCAAATTCCCAAATTCCCACAGAACTGAATCAGCCTCTAAGCTAATAAGATCCGGGCTAGGAGTCCATGTATAGGCTCCGGGAGCATGGACCACGGCCAGCACACCCCGCCTGCCGTGCCAGTGGTCGGCAGTGAGGCCCCGGCGCTGCCCCACCCCGCCAGGGCTTGCCATGGTCGGAAAGGAGGCGGCGTGAATCATGCATTGCTGCCCCTCTCCAGGGCGTCAGTGTTTATCAAGCAACTGCAGGAACCAGGTCAGGCATTCGGGTGTCTTAGTCACTCTGCCTAATTGAAAAAGGAAAATCAAAACAGAACCCGCCCTAGAAACGTGAGGGGAGGGCTTCCCTAGTCACGAGCAGGCTGGGCTCAGCTCGCTCGTTGCCAAGGCAACCCGGTGTTTACCCCAGCTCTGCCATGTAGGAGGCGCTGGCTGTGGCAGGAACCGCCCACGGGACAACAGGGTGTCCCCAGAGGGTGCAGGAGGAAGCCACAGGCTCCCCCACGGGTCCCCAGGCTGAGCCCCCGCAGCAGCAAGGACAGGTGCCCGGCCCCTCCTCTGTCCTGCAGCCCTGCCCACCAGCCTCCGGCCTAGGGCAGGCAGGGGAACGTGCTCTGACCTGTTGCCAGGGGACCCCATGCGGCCAGGCCAGGCCGACCCCTTAGCTCCCAGCTCCCCCTGGCCACGGCTGGCTCTGCTCCAGGCTGCAGGCCCCTGGTCTGCGGAGGAACAGGAGGCCGGGGCTCGTGGCCCGCCAGGGCTGTGAGCACACACTGCAGTCAGCTCCAGACCCTGCACAGCACAGCAGGGAAACACACCTCTCTCCCTGTCCCTGCAAGACCCGGCCCCACCCCACGGGGCTCCGGGACGGCAGACGGTCCTGGTGCCACCGCCCCAGCTGGCCAGCCACCTCGTGACTTGTTGGCCTTCAATGGGACGATCGTCCTGGGTGCCAGCTGCACAGCGGACACGTGCACACGCATGCTCACACACACACAGTACAGACATACACACGTCGGCACATGTCACAAACAAGCACCATGTGCACAAGTGCACACATGCTCACACCCACATGTACTGTACATGTGTGCCCACACAGCAAACACATGCATCACATACAGGTACCACATACAACTGTGCACATGCATATCCAGCACGCGTGTGTGCACACAGGTACTGAACACACATCAGGCACACAGTATGCATGCACACATGGACAGGCACAGTACACACTTGTACACAAGCACACATGTGCACTCGGCACCGTGTGTAACCCACACACGTGCACATCCACGCAGGCACAAGCACAGATGTCAGGCCGTGTGCGGTGCCGAGTGTGCACAGGAGACCACGGTCCGCTCCTGCTCTGGACAGCAGGCAAAGGCGGGCCGTTCAGGCCGTGGGCGTGAGCGAGGAAGGGGCGGGCTGAAATACCTCACTGCAGCTTCGCTCAGAGCCTGCAGCGGCCAAGGCGGGGGCCCTGGAGACCCTGATCCGGCCTCAGCAGGACCTCAGCAAAGCCGGTACCATGAAGGTCCTCGGGCTCACGGGAAGAAGGCCTGGGCTGCGGGCCAAGGGCAAAGTGACTTCAGAGAGGGCCAGCAGGACAGGCAGGCACCAGGCGGCACTCCGGGAGGCCCACTACATGCAGGACCTGCCCCCGCGCACAGCCTCAGGCTGCCCCAGGAGCACTGACCCACCAGGACGGGCTTCTCAGGGGTGAGGTCTGCAGAGGACACAGGAGACCTCAGTGGCCAGCCAGGGGAAGGAGGGGACCCAGGTGCGCCCACTCCGCCTGACCACTCAGCACTGGTGGGAGAGGACCGCGGGGTGGAGACAGGCACGTCACCAGCGAGCAGCCTGGGCAGCCGAGGCCCGCGGTCGTGGTCAGGATGCCGGGGAGGCCAGGTGTCAGCCCGCTGAGCAGCTGATGCACGCCTGCACCCCCCCTCAGGGAGGGCGCACGCACCTTGCTGGTGGGGCACGGCAGTACGCATGCTTGAGGTGACACACATGGGAAGGGTCTGCATTTGTGTCCAGAGAGCCCCTCCTTTGTTTGTTTTTGGTCGTTTTTTGGTTTTTAGAGGTTTTTGCCTTAGGGTGTGTATGCTTGCCAGAAAGAGAGAGAAAAGACAGAGACAGAGAGAGGAAAACTAAGAAGTCACCCTGGAGGGGAATGGCCATGCCACAATCCCTTCTCCTCATCCTCCTGGGATCTTGGGCACGCCCGCACACACCCCTGGCATGAGTTTAAGCCACCAGGTCTGGGACTTGATTTGTGGTCGGCCATGTGGGAGTCCAGCAACGTAACTACTGCACTGCCTGCTCCCCCAGAGACCCCCCCTGGACCTGCTGGCCGCCCTCGAGGCCACGATGCTGATGGCAGAAGCTGGAGCTGGCTCACCGCGAGTGTCTCTCCCACAGTAGCAACAGGAATAGAGCTGGGGTCACCCTGGTGCTGACCCCCCAGCTCCCAGACCCCATCCCGGGGCTAGGCGGAGCTCGGAGCAGACCTCCCGGCCACAGCCCTACTGCAGGTCAGCACTGGGGCCAGGCATCACCCGCATGCTCTGCTGTGCCTTCCTGAAGCGTCCGGGCAAAGCCCCCTCTCCAAGGCATGCCGTGGACAAGACCCGGCGTGGTGTCTGAGAGTCCCAGGAGGGGAGGATGTGAAATGGAGAGCAGGTTCAGAGGGGACCCCAGGCTGCTCAGCCAGCCCTGCACACACAGGCTCCACTCCCGGGCCCCCGACCCGCCAGCACCCAGAGTCTCTCCCAGACGTGCCCTCCCACCCTGGCCAAGGCAGGGCCCCACCCCCCACAGCAGCCCTGCCCTGGGAGCCCAGGAGTCAGTCCCACACAGGAACCACAAGGCCTCGCAGCCCCAAATGCCGTCCCCTTCACAGCTGTGTGGGCTGGGGGAGGGAGGAAGGCTGGTCCCCTGGTGAGGCTGGTCGGGGGAAGGTCACGCACCCCCAGGCTTATCCACTGCCCTGCAGAAGCAAGCAAGAGCCTGGCTACACCTGCTTGGCCACCGGCACTGACCCTCCCCAACTGGGTGGACCTGGGCGGCCAGCGCCTGGCAGGGCAGCACGTGCCCGCCACCACCTCTGGAGGCTCCTCACCAGCACCTGCTCGCTGCCCAGTAGCTTTCCTTTGGGTCCCACATGCTCCTAAGCGCTCCTGGCTCCCAGGCCCAAGGTCATGCCCTGTGCGCACGGCCCGGGGCTCCCACCACACAAGGGCGGCTGCGCCCTGCAGTGGCAGCATGGGGACATTTAATCTAGGCTTCAAGCCTCAGTGCTTTTCCCAACAGGTCACCTTGGGACAGACTGGCCGACAGCCCCGCAGCACCGCCAAGTTCCTGGTCAGCAAGTGTTTTTGCCTGACGAACTTCAGAAAAGGAGAACAATAAATAGACACCCCCATAAAAAATACCTGCCAAAGGTGCCTCCCATTCTGCTGGTCCAGTGCTGCAGGTGAGAGCCAGGGGTGCCCACGGCCGTTGCCAGCCCGCAGTGCCAGCTGCCCCGCCTCCGCAATGCATCGGCAAGTGAAGGTGGAGAGGGAGGCCGGGGAGCCACCTCCTCACGACAGCCCATTTCCGCTCACACAGCAGACCAGCTGCTGGGCCAGGGGGACCCTGAGAGCCAAGACTGAACCAGGCAGATTTGGTGCAACCAGAGGCAGGGCACGTCACAGACCCGCAGACACACACGTACGTACACCCATAGACACGTGTGCACGTGAGGGGTGTCAAACAGCCACCTGCTCCGCCCCAGTGCTGGCCACAGGGCACAGTGGCTACTGAGAAGTTTACCCCACCTTGAAGGAAGGCACCTTCCCACAATGGCCCAGAGAGGCAGGATGGCGGGCCCGGTGCAGTTTGGTTCCAGACCTGACAGCGAAAACATGCTGGGTGTGTGTGTGTGTGTCAAGTCCTGAAAGGGAGGGCAGAGCAGGAGGGGTGGCCGCTCCCCATGGGATGCTCCTGCTCCTCCCTCTCTCTGCTGAGCGGGCTACCCTGACACCATCAACAGACCAATCGAGACGGAACATGACCCAAGGGTTGGGGCTGTTGGTGGTCACTGTCACGAGGGACCTACTGTGAAGAGCAGGCCCAGCGTGTCCCAGAGGCTCTGGCCGCGAGAACCGTGTCCTCGGTCTGTTCATACCAACAGCTTCTGGCCCCGGCGGCCCTGGGTGGGGGGGGCACCATCCTGTCCCTGTCCAGCATAGCTGTCCAGTGCAGCTGTGCCCAGAGGCCACGCCTCACTGCCCAGGGGTGGAGCACCAGCCAGGGCCCCACTGTGGGAACCCAGAGCCGAAGACGGCCATGAGGGCTGGCCGCTGGGCGTGTGCGGGCTGTCTGGGTAGCTGAGCGGGTGTTGCTGAGTGTCCTCGCGCCCCTGCACTGGCACGTGCACAGAGCCGGACAAACAACTGGCTCTCCGGCACAGTCCGTGAGCCGTGTGCTCCTTTTAAGGCAGCACAGTAAGCCCACAGCCGGACTAACGGACGCTCCGCCCTGTCTCAATCCACAGAAAGGTTCTTCCACGCGACACACCCTGTTGGCAGGAAGAGGTCAGACCCGTTAGGACACGGCCGTATGCCACGTGGAAAGACCAGCAAGCCGGGACAAGGGATGTGTTCTTTGTAGTCACAGAGGACGGAAGCCTGGGTGGACCGTGGGCCAGGGCCCTAGTCACGCGTGTGCGAGATGTCAGTGTGGGCGCACGCAGACGTACATGTGCACACCCACTTCACGAGGTCTAAAGAGACACCACCGTGGGGGCTGGCTGTGGACAGCGAAGGCTCACTCACGCAGTGCGTCCTCACAGTCTCGTCTGTTCTGGTCTCACGACGGGGCCTGCGGGCAGCCTGGGATGTGGGCCACCCCAAGCCGGTTTTCCCTAGGGTGGAGATCCGCCCAGTGCCCCTCCACCGAGGGGCCTCCTGCGAAGCTGCACCACGGAGCACCTGCCATGGGGCTCCGCCCCGCACTTGCAGAGGCGCTCAGGCTGCTGTGCATCATGCTGTGTGGGGGAGGGAGCCTCAGTGCCAGCCCACAAACCCACAAACCTCCCCGGGAAAAGACGCATTTCAGCAAGCCCCACCCAAGTTATCATAGGACATGGCCGAGACAGTAAAACTGTACTTCCAGCCCCCACCCCAAACAGGGCCAGGTGACCACAGCCTCCTGAGGGTCTGCCCCTTCCTATCAGCCCCCGGAGCTTCAGAGATGGCTGGACAAGAGAGGCACGCGGGGGGCCGGGGCTCCCCGTGCTGGGTGGGATAGGCAGAGTCACTCTGAAATGATTCTTTGTGGAAACAGGTAGGAACGGACCCAGGGTATCTCTGAGCAGAAAGGCCGCGTGGCTATCCACCACTCCGGACAGCAAGCAGGAATCTCCAATGAGGGGGCTAGCCCCTGGCCAGTCCTGGAGGTCCTCCAGGGTCTGTGTCAGAGCCCCTCAGCCTCCAGAAAAGCCTTCTCTGGCCCTCTAGTCCGAGTGACAGTGGCTTGGGCTGCAGAGACGTTTGCTCCGTATTTTGTTAAGTATTTGCTGTGACATCAGTGATGGTCGCACGACACAGATGACACTCCAGCCACAGGACACTCCTGGGCGTGGGTGGCACAGTGCCACAGCACACCAGGATGGAGCGGTCGTGCAGGGGGTGGGCTGAGAGGGCAGTCGGGGAGCCAAGGACTAGGGACACGAGGTGCCCCTGGACTCAAAGGTGACCCTCCTGCATATCGAAAGGCTTTGCAGTCACCAGCCTCTTATCAAAGACTTCCCAGATGGCCAGGGTATCCCCACCCTGCGCTGGGCTCGGAACGCCCTGACCCCACACTGAGACGGCACACGGATGCTGGCTTCCTGGCTGAGGTGGTCTTCTGCAATCCCTGCCACAGGCCAGCCTCCACTGCCCTCAAGATCTATGAGGAAGTCCCCACAGTGGCCTGGCATCAGGCACCTAGACCAGCCTAGCCACCTCCCTGCGTGGGCTGCTCCCCGGCCCTGTGAAAGCGGGTTTCCTATGCTTTCATACCCCTGGGCAGGCAGGGGCTGCAAACAGACTTCCCGGGAAGCCCCTGCCTGCAGGACGGGCCAGGCTCCTGGGAGGGCAAGTCTCCCACTCACATTCCCCCAGGGCCAGTTACCTGCAGCTGCAGGCTGGGCTGACTAGCAGGGCTGCGTGGGCATGGCAAGTGCCTCTGTCCTCCCTCCCCCAAGGGGCCCCCAGCACTCCCGCTGCCGCCCTCTCTGGGGAACCGCCTCTGACCCCCACCCTGGCTCAGGGCTCTAACCGCCAGGGTCCGTCCACCCTTTCGTCCACCCTTGCCCACCGTGTCTCCAGGGCTTCGGACTGGCCTGCCCTACTGAGGGAGCCCCAGCATCCCTAATGCAACCTCTCTCTGGCCAGGGGGCTCACTCTGGGCCAGTAGCGCCCAAAGGAGGTCGAGAACCGACCATGACAGGGAACCACTCCCCGCTGCCAGTCCTTTCACAACCAGCAGGCCACCCGGACCTGCACGGGATTTCCCAATAGTCAGTTCCCGGCCCCACGGCCTCGCCCCATCCGCCCTCCCCAACGGCGATTCGAAAGCAGCCACGCCCAGAGCGCTGTCTCCGTGGCACCGGAGCCCACCGGCTCCACGGCTAGCTCGCCCGACGGCTGCAGCCACATGCAGCGCGCTCACAAGGGGACCCGCTGGCCACCCACGAACGCCCCACGGCCCAGCCTGTCACCCGCCACGTGGTTCGGGGCTGGCGGTCGGGTCCGCGCCTTCTCGGTTCCCAGCGTGCCAGGAGAAAGGGCGTCGGCACAGGCGTCTCCATGGCGCGGCCGCTTCGGAAGCCTAACCTGGGACTTCACCGAAAACACCTGGCAGCCAGGTGCCCCTACGAAGGGCCATGAACCTGCCACAGAGGACGCAGGCCGTCTAGAGATCACGTGACCCGGAGGGACAGACACAACCGAGCCGGGAGAGGGGCTGCCCTGCGCTGAGTTTTTGTCTCCGTGGTCAAAGCAAAACGGGGAGCGAAACAAGGCTCGTCGGCCACAAAGCCCGGGCCAGCGCGGCGGGAAGTGCGGCCCGGGTGCAGGGCTCGGCCTCCCGCCCACGGCCGGCAGGTGAGCGCTCGCCTGGCCGAGGGGGCCGCG
>NW_006204543.1:558304-558508 GCF_000334495.1 Tupaia belangeri chinensis | reverse complement strand
CTCCCCCACCCCCCCCCGAGCCGCCCCGGGCGGGGGCGTGACCGGGCCGCTGGCGCCTACGGCGTCCGCGCTCGGGGCGGGCGCCCACTGACCTGTGTGAGTCCGCAGGTGCGCCTTCAGGTGCGAGGACTTGCCGTACACTTTCTCGCAGCCCGCGTAGTGGCACTTGTGCTTCCTCTGCGGGGACTCGGGGGCCGCGCGACT
>NW_006204543.1:553761-556744 GCF_000334495.1 Tupaia belangeri chinensis | reverse complement strand
GTTTCACCGACCCCGGGGCCCCTCCCCTCCCCGCCCCAGGCCCGCTGCCAACTTTTCTAGACTGCGGCTCTCCCACCGCGGTCAGGAGGCTTCAAAAGCCGCCAGCTGCGAGGACCCGCCCCTGCGCCCCACCCACCCGCTGTCTGGGCCCCCGAAGGAAATGTCCCGCTGCGTCCTGCCGGCCTCCCCAGCGCTCCCGACTCCCGCGAGGCCCCCTGCTGCGCTTGGGCCTGACTGCCACGGGCGTGGGGGGCTTCCTACCAGGAGCTTAGCAAACCCCATCCCCACCCCTGACATGGGGAGCAGGCTCTGCAGCCCCAGTGTTCTCACCGAAGCCTCTTGGGGCCTAGATGGAAAACAAACGCCCTGGAGGGAACCGAGGGGGCCTTGGGCAGCCTTTCTGGCGTGCGTGCCCTGCAGACAGCCAACTTGGATGGGCACACGGCTCCTGTCCTGGCAGCATAGTGACAGCGTTCCTCTGTCCCAGTCACTCCACCATTACAGAAGGAACCAGTTCACCTGCCCTCCCTCCTCCAGGGCAGAGTCTGCTCCTGGGTCCCTGCTGGGTCCCTGCTCCTCCAGTGCTGCCACAGCCTTGGCAAAACCCTGACTGGCCTCCCAGGGCTGTCGGCCACGCTCTGTGTGTGCTGTTTGCAAAGCGTTGCCCCTCGGCTGGCTGCTGGTAACCCCTGTCCAGCATCTGGTGGTTACTGGAGGTGGCACAGGCTGGCAGCCTTGGCCCCAAGCCCACTTGGAAGTATGTTCCAGAATTCCGAGGTGGTTTTCCCAGAGGTCTCACCACAGCGGTGGGCCCTGCTGCCCTGCCGTGTGGGAGTCCCCAGAGAAGCTGCTGGTCCCGGTGGGCAACTCCTTCAGGAGCAGGACCAAGCCGGATCAGCTGGTGCGGCGGGGCGGGTTCTGGGTGAAGGGGGAACAGGTAGCCTAAGTCCACTGTGGTTTCCTTCTGGAGTCTCCAACACATGCAGGATGAGCTAGGACGCGAGTGCCAGAGAGGAAGTACCTGCCACGCGATTTAGGAAGCTGAGAAACTGCAGGCCCCGGGAACATGGCACTGGGAGGGTAGCCAGGAAGGAAGGAGCCCTGCGGAGTCCCCAGAGGGTCCTGTGTGGGGGCACCAGCCACCTGTGCAGAGGGAAGAATGACATGGCGTCTGTCCAGGAAGCACTGCAGCCTGACCACTGCCCCACCACAGTGCCTGGCGGGCCCACGTGTGTTATCTGAAGGGGCACCAGCGGGAGCTGGAGTGCGGGACTTAGGGACGGGCCGCTCAGACCTACCGTTCCCAGGCCGGGACTGTGGAGCGCAGGTGCGGAGGTGGGGAGGCCCCGCGAGGGGGGGGGCAGACCAGGCCTGGGGGAGACACACCCTGAGTGACATGCACCCGTGCATCACTCGACACCCGCTCACCGGGCGCGGGAGGCCACAGCGAGAGCCGCTGTGTGGACTCGACCCGCTAAGCAGTCTCTGCCCCACCCAGGCAGCCGGGCTTGGCGGGCAGCACGGGAGAACGGCATGGTGAGTACAGAGCTGCTGTGAGTTCCTAAAACCCAAGCTGGAGGGAGCAGAGACTGTGGGGAGACGGATGTGACAGAACGGTCAGCATTGCCTTTAGGGAGGTTTGACGAGACATCTCGACCCGTGGAAGAAGAATTTATACGAAGAAAATACCAGGCCAGCTGGTGGTGGGACCGTGAAGGTGGCTGGATCCCACATGGCCCCCTGAGGTCCAGACCCAGATCCAGGGGCTTGAAAACCACAGTTGACATATGTGGGGTGCTGACCCTGCGAGGAGGGAAGAGGAGGGCCTGTCCCTGTAGCGGCAGGGTGGGGGCTTTCTCATGTTCCCTCTCTGTCACTCCCCAGCAGAGAGCAGGTGCCCTCTGGCACATTTTTTAAAAACAGCAGAAATATCCGAAAACAAAGATTTCTTGGAGATTTAAAAGAAGGTAGCAAAATGAAAAGGGCAAAACCTCCTTTACAGGAGGGGAAGACGGGGTTGGGCAGTGGCACAGCGGTAGAACATGACACTCTGAGAAGTGACCCTGCTGCAAGGTGCCAGGGTCAGGTCTGGGCTCACTGAGTCTGGCACTGGATAGTGGCGTGGAGACCCTACTGGCATGCTGATGTCTCTGTCTCTTCCCAGGAAAGTAGGACAAAAAGGACAGCAGTAAAAAATTTAAAAAGAAAAAAGTATTCTTTCAAATTTAGAGGACTACTGTGAAGGTCCACTGCTGAAGTAAGACGGTAGGAGCCTGAGGAGGGTCAGAGCGCCCACTGGAGCGTCGGGGAGCTGGCTAAGACGTCACCGGAGAGCCCACCCGGCAGTATGCACAGCCAGCCCCGCTCCTGCCCACAGTCCTGCTCCGGGACGTCGCCGAGCCTCAGAATGCTGGGAGCAAAGTGTTCCCACACTGCAAGCAGGTGACGTGCACACAGGCGGGACAGCAACGGAGAAGGCACAGCATGAAGCCTGAGGGACCTCAGGGGAAGTGACTGACTTCCGCAGCCGCAACTCAGCGTCTAAGGCAGTCTCCACATGCCCCCAGCAGCCTCCTCACGGGAAGTCCGCAGAGCGAAGGGGAAAACCAGGAAGAGGGATGCGATTCTGGACATGGCTTCTGACCAGGACGAGGACAGAGTTCCCAGTGGGCACAGCCTTGCCAAGAAGGTGCCAGCAGGCAGGTGCGCGGCCCCAACTGGTGCCTCCACAGGGAGTCTGCCCCCGACCCTCAGAGGGTGCACTCGGTGCTGAAACCCCACGTTGGTCTACTGGGAGCAGAGGGGCTGAGGGCGTCCGGTGGCAGTGGGTGTGGTGGCACGACCCGGATTTAGCATTACTTCCTCGTGGAGTTTTGCATTTAGTATTCTCACTTTCTTTTGTTTCTTTTTCTTCTTCTTTCTCTCTCTTTTTTTTTTTTTTTTTTTTTTTTTTTTTTTTCCCAAAGGGGGGGGGCTACACCCG
>NW_006204543.1:549325-553065 GCF_000334495.1 Tupaia belangeri chinensis | reverse complement strand
CTTCTTTCCCTCCTTTTTTTTTTTTTTTTTTTTTTTTTTGCCCAAAGGCAGGTGCACTAACCGGAGGAAGGGAGAGACAGTGAGGGAGGAGAAGCATCTGTGGGGGAGCCCTGAGCTAACCAGGACGGCCTTTCAGCCTGGGCATACGGGTCAGAGACGAGGCAGACAGCTGGGCAGGGGCAGTGTGTGAGGCCTACCCTGCTGCTGGCTTTGAAGATGGCTGGGCCGTGTGGCAGGGAGTGTGAGCAGCCTCTGGTAGTGAGGAGCACCTCCAGAACCAAGCTGGCTCTGACCGGCCGGCATTTACAGTGTCTGCCACACAGGCCTGGGGACCTGCCAGTGCAGATACTCCCACACGGTACAGCCGACACAGCCACCTCCTCGGGAGGCTCTGGGGGACCCCGGTCTCGGTAGCAACCGTCCGCTCTTCTGTGCGTACCCCACTCCCACTCTGGGGGTCTGCCGTTCACAGCCCGAAATCCCTCCACATGCTGCGGTCCATCCTTTCGCCTCGGAGATTCCTGCCAAACCCCCCAGCCCAGCCTGCCCACAGCCTAACGGCCTCCCTGGTGGAGGCTCATCTGGCTTCTCCCTGAAGCCCAAGCTCAGCCCGGCCTCCCCGTGACAGTGCCATGGTGCCTGAGCACCCACGGCCGAGGGACCGAGCCTTCCTACCTCGACTGGCCTGAACTGAGCTTCCTCCAGACTGTGCTCCTGGCTCCCTGACACCCTCCTTGGCACCGCCACTGGTATTGTACTCCACGGCTTCCTCAGGTTGCTTTGGGACCAAGAGTGCAGACTGTGGGGAGAAGCCAGGCTCCTTGACAAGCGCTCCGGGTGGTGCTGGGCTCCCTCAAGCCCGTGCTGCCCGAGGCTGAATCACGGCACGCCCGCACAGACTGTGTGAGCGAAGTGCGGCCGCAGCAGGCAGGGGCCTTGCATCTTTGCATGTGGGGCGGGGGGTTTGATTGTCGGGACCAGCAATTGGCATAATGTCTGTGTTTCTGGATTCTCATGTAGTCGACTGTGGTTTGAGTCCCAGACCCAGTGGCTTAAACTCATGCTGGGCGTGTTTGCGTGTGTGCTCAGGATCCGGAGAGAAGAGAGGAGAAGGGATTGTGTCACGGCCATCCCCCTTAGGGGGTGATTTCTCACTTTCTGTCTGTCTTTCTCTGTCTTTCTGGCAAGCACATGTGCCCTACAGCAAAAACCTCTCAGAAAAAAATTTTTTTGACTGTAAAGGGTCAAACTTGGGAGAAGGGAAAACGGTTATGAACTATTGCAATTACCAAATTTAAAGGAAATGATAGCGCATACAAGACTAACCCAATATGGAAGGAAAAAATAGCGACTAAGTTCAGGACATATTGGGTAGAAAAAGGCATGACAGGGGGGGGGGGGGGGGGGGGGGGGGGAAGGGGCTGGGCTGTTAGGGAAAGGGAGGCGGGCTGCAGAGAGCAGCAAGCCCTGCGGAGAGTCCTGCCAGCCAGCTAGGGGCCTCTCTGAGTGGGTGAGTGGGTCTGATGCGTGGGAACACCTGCTGTGTGCGGGGTGGGGGGGCAGAGGATGGTGCCTGACCCGTGCAGATCTGACCCCTGGGTCGGGGTCACCGTTGGTCACTGGTGACCTTGCAGTCATGGTCCCCGGGCTGCCCAGCCCCAGATATCCTCTCAGGCACTTGGGGGGCCCCCGCAAGGTGCCTATCGCCTACCCCATCCTGAGTGAAGCTACGCCCTTGCAGTCTGGCCCAGCCGTGTCCTTAGCAAGGGCACCGTGGCAAAGGGGACAGGTGCCCTGTGAGGGCCATGCTGCGCCAGGAGCAGGTGTGGGCAGCCGCCCAGGCCCCATAGTGTGGCGTTTGGAGCCCAGGAAGACCGTGCTGGGAACAATTCCCCAGGCTCTGCAGCGGCTTTGAGCACTCCACAAAGCCTCAGAGGCCTTTAGGCGGCTTCTGTCATGCAAATGTGGGGTTAGCTGGAGCGTCCCCTGAATGCTAACCACTCAGGGGCAGGAAGCAGCTCTCCCCAGGGGCCCTGGGCCCGGTCCCATTGTCCTCCCCAAGGCCAGCTGGACCGGCATGACTCCAGAGCTCAGTTAGGTCCTGAGGTGACAGGACCCAAGAGAAGCAGAGGCCCTGGACTCCCCGAAGTGTGCCTGGAGGCACAGCTGTGGCCAGCAAGAAAGATTACCTAGGAGCAGGGGCCAGGCGGCCGGCCAGCCCAGGCTGGTCAGGTGGGGGCTGTTGCTGCTGGCAAGAGCTACGTGACAGAGGGGCTCTGGACAGACCGAGCGACTCTGGACAGAGAGACTTTGTGGCAGAGGGCTTCGAGCAGGGCCCTGTGTACCCAGGCTGGGCGGAGGGAGCCTGGCTGGCGTCATGAGGGCCCTGCCCACGGGCTCCTGGGCACTGGAAGGTCCAGTGGGACTGAGGCGCAGGTGACAGGGACGAGGGGCCGTGGCCCAGCGCAGTCTCAGCAGGGAGCTGAATCTGTCTCACCTGCAGGAGCAAGGCACGAGGGGGTTTCCTGCCCCTTGATGTGCTGTCTGTAAACAAGAGACAGGCCCCTGTGTGAGGCCTCCTGAGAAAGAAAGGGCCGAGTCTGAGCCGGGGCGGGGGGCAGACAGCAGCGCGAATGCTGGTCATCGAGTCCAGGCGGACGCTCACTCCCAACAAGGTGGCTTCCAGAAACCGGTCCACGGAGCGCCTCGCCCCACAGATGTTCCCGCCAGCCAGGGCTGGGTGGTGCACCGGTCACCTCAGGCTCTGCCTCGCAATGATCTGACCTGGGGGTCGGGGCACGCCCCACGGCCTGAGGTCACCGCCCTGCAGAAGGCAGGGCTGTCCTGGGCCCTGGGCAAGGGAAGAGCTGGCAGGCAGGGCCCATGCACACGCACCTCTGACTCCAGCCTCCCCTGCAGGCAGGCCAGGCAGGAAACAAGCCAGTCACCATGGCAACAGCGGTTGTTTCCAGGCTTGGGCCACCCAGTGCAGGAAGAGGCTGCAGAGCCCCTGGGCTGCTCCGGCCTGGCGTCCCTGCCTCGGTCTCCCCACCTGTGAAATAGCTCTGACCGTCGATGCCGCAGTGCTGCGGGAACGCACCAGGCCTGGCGGGGCGGGGGGCGGGAGCGCACCAGGCCTGGCGGGGCGGGGGTGGGGGGAGGGAAGCAGGGGCATCTCGCCAGGGCAGGAGGGCTGCCCTCCAGCCCTCGCCCGTGACCGCACCCAGCTGCTCCCCAAGCCAGCCCTGGACCTCTGTCGGAAACTCAGCAGTCACCATGCATTTCCTCCGTCCTCGGGCACCACTGGCCCTGCTTTGCCCAACCTCACAGCCGAAGCCACCAGCCCTGTGGACCGTGGCGGGTGCCCAGTGCCCAGGCCAGCACTACAGAGAGAGCAGCAGGTAAACCGCGATGTGGACCACACAGCCTGCCATGCAGTGTCGTTTCCTCTGCAAGACAGTCTCATGGGTCTGCAGGGAAGGACCGCATGGCCACTGGGGCCTCCGGGAGGGGGCCCGCCCTGTGCAGGCAAGCCCAGCACCTTCCCGTCTCAGGGTGCCCGGCTAGGCGGTGGCAGGTCCCTGTTGCAGCCGTCCCACCCCCGTCGTCGGCAGGGTGGCTGCGTGGACAACGAGGCAGCTCTGCCCGGTCAGGGCCTGCTTCCTGCCCAAGGCTTCCAGGGCTCCCACTCACGGGGCCACGGGGCCACGGGGCCACCGGGCCGGGCTCAGGGTGGGGTT
>NW_006204543.1:541613-547420 GCF_000334495.1 Tupaia belangeri chinensis | reverse complement strand
TGGGCGGTGGCGGGTCCCTGTTGCAGCCGTCCCACCCCCGTCGTCGGCAGGGTGGCTGCGTGGACAACGAGGCAGCTCTGCCCGGTCAGGGCCTGCTTCCTGCCCAAGGCTTCCAGGGCTCCCACTCACGGGGCCACGGGGCCACGGGGCCACGGGGCTGGGCTCAGGGTGGGCTTGGGTGGGCTCGGCAGCAAGTCCCCAGTGAGTGCCCAGCTCACCAGGGAGGCCGAGCCCCATCTGACACGCAGCAGTGTGGCCAGAGCAGCTGCATAAACACCAGGGCTGGAGCATATCCAGTGGCTGGGGGGCGCTCCACAGGGTCCTCTGCTCTGCGTGCGTGCCGTCAGTGGGGGAGTCGGTCGGAAGACCTCAGCCCCGTGACGGGACCACGGAGCCTCGGTCGCCCCTCACAGACTCCAGGGCGGGCCTGTAGCTGCCAGCTGTTGGCGTCCTGTCTCCAGTGAGGTGCTGGGGACATGCAGAGGCCGGGCTGCAGGGAGCCTGCCCCACCCCACACCACCACCTGACCCCGAGGCCCTCTTCCAGCCCGGTGGGCCTGGGCGGGGTGGGGGAGGGCTCTGGCCGGGGCATGCCCAGCTGGGCAGGAGGGAAGGCCGGCAGGCAGGCAGTACCTCCGGCTTAGGGTCATGTCACCCTGTGTTGTTTGGGTGAGGCCTCCTTTTATTCTGGGCAATAACTTTAAAAAAATCATCCTGTTCTTGAACAAACCGAGAATATCTGCCCCGGCAGGAGACGGCATCATGGTGAGAAGTTGGGCATCTGTCAGCTACATGTCAGGTTCTATTTTTGGGCAAACCTGCTAACAGTTCATGCTTCTTTCAGCGGAAACACTGCCTCTCAGGGAGCTCCTGCTGGCACTTGGGGCCTTGGGGACCACGGTCAGCCTTGCCAGGGCCTCAGTGGCCCCATCTGATTCGAGGGGTGGGCGCAGACCCCTTGCTGCCAGACGCCACAGGCTCTCAGCCCAGCAGGTCCAGCCACTCAGGACAGTCCCGTCCACATGCTGCCCAGCGAGTTCTGACCTTGGGGCTCGGGTGTTCCAGAGGGAGCAGGTGGCGGAGGGTTGTCCACTCGGTTCTGACAGGGAAAGCCCTGGAGCCGCACGGCTGTGTGGTCACAGGCATGCTCCACCTCACCTCTAGGCAGGGCCATACTGCGAGGCAGCGGAGGGGCCATGGCCTCCCTGGGCACTCGGCCCTGCTGGCCGGGGGCTGGTCCGGGCTGTGCCACCGTGCCCCTTGGCTCCCGTCCCTGGCATTGGCCTGCCCGCACCTCCCCACTGCCTGGCTTTCTGCACGAGGTGCTTCCAGCACAGCCCACCACCCCGGCAGCCTGCTCTGCGGACTGGGCGACTGGCTTGGAGGGGCCCGACACCCCTGGAGCCCGGCTCGGCAGAAGCTGGGTATGGACGCCAATCGATCGGGTGCCCTGAGTGTCCCTCCAGCCAGACTACAGCCCCCGTAGCCTCGCACATGCAGTTCCCTGGCCTGGACTGCGCCTTTCCAGGCATGCAGCTGGGGTGCTTCCTGCGCTCTGCCCACCGTTGCCCCAGCGCCTGGGTGCTGCAGGTCTGTACTTAACTGAGGGGAGGAGGGTGGAGAGGCTGCGGTGCCTGCAGGGCCCTGAGGCCATGGCCTATCCCCAGCCTCGGTCACCCCTGGGCTGTGGGCAGCTTGTGCTGCTGTATTCAGGGAGGCCTTGGGACGTGAACCGGGCACCCTCCCCTGTGCATCGGCTCGCAGAGCAGGGCACGTGTGGCCTGTGCCCTTGTTACAGCTGCTCTTCCCTGTGCTCACGGGCTTCCGCCAGAGGGGGAGCGGCTCAGGCAGCAGGGGGCTTGGGACACCCATTTCCCTCTCCCCCAGCAACTCTGCATTTCCCAGGAGCTCAGACGGCCCAGACAGGCCCAGGAATCTCCCGTTGGGGCATCAGTTGGGGCATCACTGAAATTGCAGCGCCTCAGGCCTGGGGCCTTCCCCTGCTGGCCACAAGCTGCACTTGAGTACCCATAGAACTGAATTGTGTAAAGCCTGCCAGACTCCGGCTCTGGCCCAGATAAGCCTATTTGCATTTTAAAAGCCTCAGTGCAAATCTAATGCAAAAAAGAAATAAAAATATATAAGGGTTTTTCTTCTTAAATTGTTTGTCACAATGTCACTTGAAAAGAAGAACCAGAACAGACATTGCTGGGGTTGTTTCTCAGACACTTCCCTAAACAGAGCCAAGCTTCCTGCTAGACCCTCTCCAGATGGCCCGGGCCCCCAGGGACCAGCTTCAGGCCTGATCCGATTTCCTGGCAGGTTCGGCCTGATTAAGCCTGTGTACCCCTGTGGCCGCAGTCCCCGGGGGAGCCTGCAGCTGGGTAGCCATGGCAGATGGGCTGTCCCTCCTGTCCACATGGGCAAGTGATCGTCCCTGCTGGTTGGAGAGCAAGGACAGCCGTTCTCCCCTGCCCACCGCGACCTCTGTCCAGCCCAGCTGCTCAGGCATCAAGCCGTGTCCCCCTCGCCACGGGCTGTTTGGAAGAGGCTCAAGTGTGTGTAGGAGGGGCGAAGCCACCTGCACCTGCAGGGAAGGGTCTCCGAGGGGCTCTCTGCCCTTGGCTGGAGTGCTCTTCAGATCTGGACAAGTGGGGCGTGGCAGCCGGGGGGCCCAAAAGGAGAGTCAGTGTCCCCTCGCCCAGAGGGGCGGGGCCCAAGCTAGAGGGCCCCATGGCACAGTTCCCAGGACTTCAAGGGCTTCTCACAGCCCTGCGGCACCCGCCACCCCTGCCCCAGCGCTCACTGTCTTTGCAAGAGGGCTGCCGAGAGGCGGAGAGCAGTGGGTGCAGGACCCGGCCACACCAGTCTTTCTGCTGTCAAGGTCCTGGGAGGAGTGTTTTCAAGCTGCTGGGCCAGGACTTGAACCCTGGTCAGCCATGTGGGCTCCACCTAGCCTCTGTGCTGTGGGGCAGCCCAGCCAGTGCTATGTGGGTCCACTCGGGCTGTGAACCAAGGTGAAAGAAAGAGTGAAAGTAAACTGGCCAGCTTTTTATTTTGCCAGCTAAGGGCATGGTCACAAAACACCCTCTATCAACCATAATCATTTCATTGGGAAAATATTCGAATGTCTTAGGGCTGGCCGCATGGCCTAGGGGTTAAGGGAGCCAGAGCCCACCAGGCTGACCACAGTTCAAACTCCTGCCTCAGAGGCTTGGAAAACATGCCAGGCATGTGTGTGCCCCAAACCTCCACACGACAGAGGCGGCGAGCAAGGGGCTGCCGTGTCCATGCGGGGTGCTTTTCTCTCCCTGTGTTGGCCTCTCCGTGGCAAGCGCACATGCCCCCTGGCAATGACAGTAAACAGAGAAACAAAGCGGTGCTCTAACCTCTTGTTAAAAGGAGACTGTCCTGTGCCTTGGGCTCTAGCCACTGGCTGAGTGGCATCAGCTCCTGGTGCCCCCAGGCCCTGAGGCTGAAGGGTTGGGCTGGGCCTATCTGCGGCCCCCCAGGTGTTTCCTGGAAAGTGCCCAGCCAGGCCCTTCCTAGTACGGGTGGCCAGGGGTCAGCTCCCTCCCCACTGGCAGCTCCACTGCCAGGGCCATCCCAGACACTGCATGTGCCGGGGCCAAGCCGGCTGCCACACAGAGCTGCACTGTGGGTCCGAGGGGCCCCGCCAGCCTCCTGCCCAGCACTGGGCTGTGGGACTGTGGGGTGGGGCCCAGGGTGCCCTCAGGCAGTCTAGCAGCAAGCCCGACCTCGGTCCTGCCCCCACCCTACAGCCAGGCAGAGTCCCTGGGGTGAAGGAGCCATGGCCTCACAGCACGGACAGAGTGTCGGGGCACCAGCCACAGACGACCCACACACCGCCATTCCTCCCGGTGGACAGACGGCTCTGCCTGAGGACCCTGACCTTGGCCCTGCTGAGCTACAAGGAGCCCCGACTCCTGCCTGCACCCTGAGGCTTGGGCTCTAGGAGGGTGGCCTCCCCCAGACACAGCAGCAGATGGCTCCCTGGGCCCAGGCCACTGGCCCTTCCCGTGAGCCTGCGTGGCTCCCAGCTCTCCTGCGTAGGAGAGTGCAGCGGAGAGGGGTGCAGGTCCCCGGGGCTGAGCAGGGTGCACGCCCCGCCTCCTCCCAGTGTCTCCCCTTTTCTAAGCCTCAGCAGGGAGGGAGGGCAGACCCGGCACCCATGGCTGTAGGCCCCCCCCCAGCCACTGTGTCTGCCGCCCTCGCACCCTCCCAAGGTCAGGCCCGGGGCAGAGCTCTGCCCACAGTGACAGTGACAGCAACCAGCCACGTGCACCATGGCAGAGGCCACCCTCCCCCACGGCTGCCAGACCTGGCCCCCACCTGGGCGTGCCCACCAGCAGGGCTCACTAGAGTTTGCCGACGAGAAACAGCATTTATTTGAGTCAGCCGCCCATACTGAACTGCCTTTCCGCGTCTTTAGGCCCACAGCGTATTAGATTTCTGAGCTAGAAAGCACCTCCCTGTCCCCAGGGCTTAATTTCGGCTTCTATTACAGACGGCTGGTCTCCGCCACGCCATCCCAACCCTGAGTGTCTCTGAGAACCAAGACTGGTTGGGGGCAAACTCGTGCGACAGCAAACTCGGGCCTGCCTGGATAGGAGATGAGTGGGGGTGTCTGTGTGGCTTCCCACGTGCCGCCGGGAATCGTGGGTGCTTGGCTGCGGCCGCTGGCGGGCTACGGGGCGGTGGACATACAGGAGCCCTGGCTTTGGCCGTCTCAGACCCGAGTCCGGCCCCGGGACTTAGCCCAGGGTTCTCCTCAGGGTTCTCAGAACCCAGTGTGGTGGCATGAACCCTGTGATCTTTTCCCTTTCTGCCCCAACTGCCAAGATGCTCAAAGGAAAGCAATTAAGCTTACTTAGTGCAACCAGACTTTGTCTCAAGCGGGTGCGGGTGGAGGTCACCGGACCTGGGGGTGGCGGTCAGGGCCCGGGTCTGAGTGTGGGTGGAGGTCACCAGACCTGGGGGTAGTGGTCTGGGCCCGGGTCTGGCTGCCGCTGGAGCTCCCTCTGGACGCTCAGTCCCCAGGGAGTGGGGACGGAGGGCTGTCTGGCCCGAGTGAGCTCTGAGTAATGGGTGCCCAGTCTAACGTCCCCCATTGTCACAGAGCAAGAACACAGGCCCAGTGTGCCAGCGAGGCCTGGACAGAGGGCCGTTTTCATGGCCCCTCCCCCAGCCTCAGGTCTGGGGACGCTCTCCAGCACATGACCCGTGACAATTGCCCTGTGTTCTCCCGTCCCCAGGGCAGCCGAGGGTGGGGTACCGGGCAGCACCCCCACCCTGGGGCGTGTGTCCAGCTGCTGCCGGCCAAGGCTGCCCACAGGCCACTCCAACTGCAGAGCCCTCCCCCGCAGTCCAGATGTCCTGGGGCCTGTGAGACCGCCCTGGGTGCTGGGCGGGGACGGGCAGCTTGGGACTCCCTGAGCCTGGCAGATGGGAGGGACCCTGCCCTGCATGGATGGTGACTGCAGGCTGGGGCGGCCTGCTGTCACCCCGGGTAAACAAGCAGGTTGTGAGCTTCAGCAGGTGACAGCAGACCTGGGCTGCCACGGAGCAGGCGGCGTGGGGGAGACTGTGTCACGTCCCCACAAATCCCCAAGGACAGCCAGGGAGGGCGGCCCTCCCCACGCCGGGACGGCACAACCACCTCGCAGGTCGGTGAGGAGGAAGGTGCCGGCAGCGTCCTGGTGAGGCTCAGAGTGATGGGGAAGGGTGGTGGCCGGCCGTGTGGGCAGGGACGGTCATTGGCTCGCGCAGGGGGCTCTCCGCCCACCT
>NW_006204543.1:533572-540161 GCF_000334495.1 Tupaia belangeri chinensis | reverse complement strand
CGCGCAGGGGGCTCTCTGCCCACCTCCACACTCTCCCCTCCGCCCCGCCCCACCCCCGCGCGCCCGAGCACGCAGCGTACCATGTTTAAAGAAAAGCATTGAAGAGAAAACCAAGACCCCTAAGACGGAGGCTCGGGGTGCAGCACCAGCGCGGGACCCCTGCTGCAGGGGTCGCCCAGGGCATGGGGCCACCCATGATGCCCAGGCCTTTGAGGCCCACCCATCCTGCTCTCTGTTAGGGTGCTGGGGTCCAGCCTAGGGGGCCTTGCAGAGCTGGGGAGTCCAGGTCCAGCTGTCACCCCAGCAATAAGACTTGGGAGGCTGAGGGTGGAAAGGGATGCCGAAGTGGAGGGGGCAGTGGCTATCTGTGTGCCCTGGGCCCTGCGTGGGCGGGGAGACTCCCCATTCATTACGCAGGACTGCAGAGCGGGCTGGGTGGCAGCCGAACCACAGTCCCTGGCCGGTTCACGGTCAGGTCCAGGAGCCAGAGAGACGGAGAGGCGGCCCTGAAGACCGAGCCGTGCCCCACGGCGATGATGGCGGGAGTGGCCCCTGGGCTGTCCTGTCCTCAGCAGGCCTGTCTCCTGGGGTCTCCATGCCCGGGGGAGTGAGGACCGTCAGGCTCCCAGGACCGCTGAGCAGAGGCTGCTGCTGAGGAGAGGAGGGGCGGGGCGGCCCCAGCTGGCAGGAGCAGGCCCAGAGAACAGGCCCGCTCCCACCCGGGGCTGTGCGTCTGCTTCCCGCGGGGGGTCGTGGGCTCCTCGGCCTGGTGGAGCGCTCAGAGCGTGGGATCACCCCAGGCCTCTCCCAGAGCCTTCGAAAGCCCCATCGGTATTGCATGGGGACAGCAGATGGCGTGACCCCAGAACCCCAGCCAGCATGCTGGACCCTGTGGTGTCCCCGCTTTCCCCCACGTCTAGACCAGCGCCCGGCACAGATGAACAGAAGGAGTGGCTGGGGACGGCTGAGCACTGAGCCTGCAGGGCTGGGCGGGGCTGCTGTCAGCGGGACCCAGGTGCTCCTGTGCCCTGGCTGCTGACCCAGGTGCTCCAGTGCCCTGGCTGCTGTCACCAGGTGCTCCTGTGCCCTGGCTGCTAACCCAGGTGCTCCGGTGCCCTGGCTGCTGTCACCGGGACCCAGGTGCACCGGTGCCCTTGACCGACCCTGTCAGGTGCCTCTCAGTGTGAAAACAAAACAAAACAGAAAACAAGAGTTTTGTTTGTTTGTTTTTTAAAGAGATTTTTGCTATGTGGTGGGTGCACTTGCCAGAGAGACACAGTGAGAAATCACCCCCCAGGGGTATGGCCATGCTGCAGTCCCTTCTCCTCCTTTCTCCTCTTGGAATTTAGGGCACACATGCATGCATGCCCTGCATGAGTTTCAAGCTGCTTGGTCCGGGACGCAAACTGCAGTCAGCCACGAAACCCAGCGCCTTAACCACTATGCTGCCTGCCGGCCCTGAGATTGTTAAGTCTTTCTTAAAGACTGTGATGGGTGAAGGCTAGTCTCTTTCAATTCGGCTGTGCCCTGTGCTTAGCAGCGCCCTGGACACGTGGGCTGTGTGTGCGGAGACACCCCCCCTTCCCGGGCAGCCTCAGCAGGTCAGCAGGCAAGCTCCCTGCTGGGAGGGGCTTGGGTGCCACGGGGTCTCCGGGCACCCCCTGTGCTGTAGGAGGGTGCCCCGAGTGGCAGAGACTATGCCAGCCTGCGTGCCCTTCCAGCCCCGGCCACTTGGCAGGTCCAGGCCGCCCACTGGCTTCCCTGCAGAGGCACCTCGGGTCCAGTGGGCCTGGAAGGCCATTCCTGGTCACCCTCACAGGCCAGGGACCGAGGCCAAACTCTGGCCCACTGCTGGGCCGCCTGTTGCCCTGGGGCCGCCAAAAACTGAAACCTCTGACTTACAAGGTAAGATTGAACCTGCCCCCGGGTTTCATGTGTAGGAGGGAGGACCATGAAGGTGCTGCCCTGGCCTGGGTCACTGGAGGACGCTTCTGCAGAGCCGGGCCATCTGACGATGCCAGGCCTGGTTCTGTGCCAGGTGGCACTCCCGACTGCCTGCAGGAGCCTTCTGGACTGAGGGCTCGTCCCACCTGGTCCTAAACCCAAAATAGTCCCCTCCTGGAGGCCACGCGGCTGGCACGGGCCACCCTTGCTGGCAGGGGAGGTGGCTCTCTCTTCATTGCCAGCGAGGCTGGCTTCGGCAGAGGCTTCCCGAAGGAGCCCCTTTACCTCTCTGTGCCCTGAGTCCTCGGCCTGGCAGCCAAGTCCCCCGCCATTTGGGCTGCCCGGCCTGTGCCAAAGTGATCCCGGCAGCTCTGGGACGAAGGCACACACCTCCTCCGTCTGCGGGGCCGTTTCTGAATGGAAGGCCACGGCTCCCTCACACGGCCCAGGGGTCGAGGGCTTGCGCTCCTGGGGCTCCACACGCCACGGCCACCGCCGGGGCAGCCAAGCCTCCAGGCCACGCACAGGGCTGCCCCACGTCACCCTCAATACTGCGCTAGGTGCCGACAGCGGCCTCATCCTGGCCTTGGCTTCTGAGCTCCCCCGGGCCTGGCTGACCTGAGCCGGGAGCTCTCCCAGACTGGGCCGTGCTGAGTGGTGAGGCGGGTGGGCTGTGGGCTGCACCCCCACTCCAAGCAGCTCACAACGTCACTCGTACGAACCGCGGGCCGGACCACGTCAGCAGCCCTGCCCACTCTGCGAGCTGTCACCGAGGGTGTTGGCCTCTGGAGGCCTCTGCACGCGGGCCCGGGAAGCGGAGCTGGCTGAGTGGCGGCATGAGGGTTCGCGGGCAGCTTCTCTGGGCCATGGGCCCTCTCCGGCTCAGGGAGGAAAGTGCTCACACGTTTATTTCTGGACTTTTTCACACAGTGACTTTGGACCGTAGCTGCTCGTGGTGAGGGAGACTAGAAAGCAGAAACTCGGATGAGGGGGAGCTGCCACCCTCCTGAATGTCGGTCCAGACCTCCCTGGTGAGCAGCTGCCGGCCCCCCAACTTCATGCCCAACCTAGGACGCTAGGCCCACGACAAGTCTGTCAGTGCTCACCCTGGCCCCTTGCACCAAAGCTGCTAACAGCCCGAGGCAGCACCCCCGGTCCACACAATCCCCAGTGTGCTGGCCTGAGACAGCTCAGGGCTGGGGCCGGAGCCGTGTTCAGCCCAAGCACAGGCAGGCTCCGGGCCCGCCGAGGGAGCAATCTGGCCCTGGGAGATGTCCTCCCCACCCGAGCTGCGCCGCAGGCCTGAGCTGACTGATAAGGAAGGGCCACTGCGGGAGCCTGGCCGTAGTGCTGCCCTGCTGGGGGAGGAAGGGCCAGCCAGGCGGGCACGCGGGGTGACCAGCACAGCCTCCTGTCACGCCACTCAGAGGCTGGCCTGTTCACGCGCACAGCAGGGAGCAGCCCGCGGCCTGGTGAAGCCACACTCCCTCCGTCTGGGACCTGGGATACCCCCTGCCCGTCCTCAGCACTGAGCAATCCCACCATGATGCCACACCATAACCGCTGTCAGGCTGTGTGACCCCAGATCGAGTCAGAGGCCGGCAGGGAGCTCACACTCGCCCCTCCTGCACTTCTGGGTGTGTCCTGGCCAGGCCAGGCCATCGGGGCATGCCTCTCGCCCGTTGTTACGGGGTACGGCACAAGATAATGCCGTTCAGTCCTACATGGAGCCTGTGGCACTTGTCCCACGTGTGGCCCGAGTCCTGTAGCTTTGCCTTCTGAGGGGAGCAGTGTGTGCTCCAGCTGGCTGGCCGGCCACTTCCTGTCAGGAGGGGCGTCAGAGCCGGTCCGTGGGAGATGGTCTGGGCCCGATGTCCTCAGAGCCCGAGGAGGAGGGCAGGGCAGTCCTGCCAGTCTGCGGACGCAGGGCATGCACCTCTGCAGACAAGAACGTAGCCCTTGTCCGACTTCACAGCAACTTCCCCCGTCCCTCTTGCCCGCTGCCCTCATTCCGTGGCCCAGCTCCGCTCTGAGACCTGCAGAGGCTGCACGGTCAGTCCTCAGGGCACCGGGCACCCTGTGGTGGGGACACAGCGGCGTCCCACACGGCTCCTGGCTCCTCCACGTCCAGCTTGGACAGGCCCACAGGAGCACAGCAGCTCAGGCTGTCCGGAGTGCCGGGACAGCAGCCTCCCCAAACCAACGGCAGGCTGGGAGACGCCCCGCCTTGCAAGCCTCACACGGGGAGTCCTGCTGCTCGCCCAGCTGTGCCACGGTGCGAGTTCTCCCGGGGTCTCTGGTGGGCAACATGCCCCTTCTCCACAGAGCGCCTGCGCAGGCCCCTGGGGAGGGTGTGGTGTGAGGACCAGCAGCGAGAAGCCCAGGCTCCGGGGCTGCTGTCCCAGGAGGGTCCCAGGAAGACAGTGGCACAGGGAAGGCCAGCCCCTCCTTATCACTAGAGCACACCTGGCTCACGCTGGCACAGGCCCAGCTCCGGGTCCCAGCCTGCACCCCTGTCCTCTGCCGGGCTGCCCTGCTGGGGCCCCATGACACCCACTTCCTGTTCCTCTTCTCTTCTCACCTCAGCGGACCCCACTGCCTCCTCTGAGGGGGACCCAAAAGTCTGCAGGTGAGAGGTGTCTGCCACGTGTCCTGTCGTCTCGCTGTATGCGCAGGGCATCACCAGATGGCGACAGTGAGCTGCCGCAGGGCAGGGACCCAGGCATGGGGCTGCAAAGCCACCATGGGCCAGCAGAACCTCCTGACCCACTGGCCCTGGTGTCCACAGCTAGCCATGGGTCCTGTGCCAGGAGGGGTGCCCCTGTAGTCCTGGATGGGGCTCCACCCCGGGCCTGGGACTGTCCAGCTCCACAGGTGCCCTGTCCTGCCCTGGCCAGACTGCACCTGCCCGGCTGTGGCCACATGGGGGCCGGTCCCTGTGTTGTTGGGGTGACCTTGCCACGGTCGATTCTGGTGGCTCCATGGCCGGCTCTGCACCTCCCTCATGGTTGGCGTGCCCCCTGACCCTGATGAGCTGCCCTCCCGACACGTGGGCATGTCAGTGGGTAGCCCTGGGCTTCCGGTCACACGAGGACAGTCGGCACTCCCTGAGCTCAGTGGCAAGATCCTTGCACCTAGTGCCTTGGGGCCCCTGAAGTGCAGAGGTGGGGGTGGTCCCAGGAATGCAGTCCCTCCCCGCTGTGGCCGTCCCCTCTGCCATCTGACCCTCCACTCAATCTCCAGGCAGACGCAGAAGGTGGCTCAGGTGCTCCGGGTGGGGAGCTGGTGGTGTTCCACCAGCTGTCCGGTGCCTGGCAGGGGTGCGTGCCCGACCTGTACCCCGGCACCCCTCTGACCCTCCCCTGCCACCACAGGGCACTACAAGCTGCTCCTCCCCAGCTCAGGCTTGGAGCAAGGAGAGGCGCACAGGTCCCCGGGTTCCAGAAACTGCCATTGCCCTACCTCAGGGCGCCCGCCCTTCCCTAAGCCCAAGGGCCATGGGGCTCTGGGCTGTGAGTTGAGCCCGAGCCTCAGCTCCCCGCCCCCCATGCACGCGTTCCCAGAGGCACTCAGAGGAGCCTCAAGAGGGGGCCGTGGAGGGGCTTCCCCGGAGGCCAGGTGACCAGCCGGGGTCAGTTCCAGTCCAGCAGGATGCTGGCTGTCAGCCTGAAAGCAGGAACCGGCATCCTTCCCCACGCTCTGAGCTGGAGGGTGTTGGGGACTGGCCGCAGGCCAGGGCCTGGGAGCAGGCAGGGCACCAGAGGCCAGGGGGCTGGGCCGGCTCTCCACGGTGCTGATAGAATGCAAGCCCTGAACGCGCCGGCAGGAAGGCGGCAGGGCCTGCCTAGCCTGGACGTGGGCGCAGGGCCATGTGGCCCTGGCCCAGGATGGCCGGCCATGAGCACTTCTGAGCTTCGCCCCGCTCACCACCCTGACTCTCCACTGTGACTCTGACCTCACCAGGGGCCCAGGGAACCAGCCTACTGAGGCCCACCCTCCTGCTGGGCACGCCTGGGTGGTCCTACGCTGTGTGAGGGCCGGGCCTGTGTGTTTGGACCCCACTAGGAGGGTGGGCTGCCCGCGTGCCTAGCTAGCCTGCGCATGGGGACCCCATCTGCTCTTATGGAGCCTACCTGCCGGAAGGGGGCGCCTGAGTTCTGGGGCTCTGCGGGCTGGGGGTGGGGCCCATGTGGGGGTCAGTGCTTTTGGGCTCCATGTGGAGCCCACCTTTGGGGGCAAGGTGTGTGCAGTAGGACCCCCGGGCCAGGAGCGGGTGTGCACACTGGGACTCCCCCACACACGTGCATCGTACCCTGCGTGCTGGGACAGACTGTGCAGGCCGGCCCCACACGCTGGAGGCAGGGCCTGTGCGTCAGACCACAGCAGGCAGGCGAGGGTTGGGTGGTCGTGGCCCTAGCATCCCTGCAGGAAGGACGACTGGCCCAGGCTTGGACCCTGGGGGCTGTCCCCTAGGTCGTGGCCCGCACTGCTGCTGGAAATGGGACCAACCTTCCCCGCCCCACTGACCACGCCCAGGACAGACCGGCTTCCTGGGCTTAGAGCTCGCTGGCCTCCCCGCGGGGAAGCTGACAGGCTGCGGGGAGGAGCGGGATCGCTGCCGGGGGGAAGCCAGCGCGGAACTTTT